>NC_085138.1:126321672-126434963 GCF_035046485.1 Aedes albopictus
AATGCACAACTGGGAATGTGTTACTAACTTCATCAAAGCCTCTTTTTAACGTATATAAGCACTTTAACAGTTACCCCTGGTCAAGTGTGAATCCGGAATAAGTGATACCAACGTCATAACTATACTTATTTTTTAAATATATTTTTGAGACTAATATTCTTCTTTAATAATACAAGTATGACTACGTTGAATATGTTCTCCATACAATGAATATGTTTTCATTACAAATATTTGTGCTTCGAACGTGATGCGTTGAGACCTGGTATGCACGGCATTTCTGGAGGGTTTGTCGTACGGTGAAGATCTGGTCCATTGTCGACCGACCATCGATGAAGTGGGCTTGTGAACTTCCCAAAAACTTATTCGTTTCAGATGACAGACGACAGAAGATGAACTGAGATAGCATTATGTAGACAGCATTCAAAATGGTGATCCCTCTGAAGTTGTCACATTCGCCTTTCTTGTGAATGGGGTAAATTACACCTTCCTTACCTTCCTCCGGTAGCTGTTCGGTTTCCCAGATCCTGACTATCAACAGGTGCAGACGAGTGGCCAACTTTTATGAGCCCATCTTGATGAGTTCAGCTGCAATACACTCCTTACCGGCTGCTTTGTTGGTTTTGAGCTGGTGGAGTAGGTGGAAAAATCTAATAAATAACATATTCAGTTATTACTGATTGAATTACCGAAGAACAAAAATTATTGTTGAGTTGCTTAATAATAGCTCGTTCAGATACTACAAGATCAAAACAATATCAGACAAGATTTGTCGACCTTTTTCTTAAAAAAAAAATTTAAAAAAAACTACCAACGTCCTGCATCGAGCCTACGACCTTTGGATTCAAAGGCGGCGATGCTTACCACTCAACTGTGGCTCACGCTTGTGAGTATCATGGGAATAAGAACATGAGGTTCTTCGTTTCAACAGCTCAAAAAGGGATACATGGCATTTCACTAACATCGAGCCATCTCTATGGGTGCATGTGTACCATTTCGTGCAGGAAAGCTAAATTTGTTCTTATGTAGATATTTCCAGATATTTCGACAAGAACAAAAACTGATATCATGTCACTTCGAATTAATCGTGCGATATTCGAATTTTTTTGAATAACACATCAAAATCACATCGAGCTACGACAACAAAAATGGTTCGTTTTGAGAATCTGATTTAGATATTCTCGTCTACCCGGGGACTGGCATTTGATATTTGTTTTTTCGTGTGTAATTTTACGGTAGCTTGAGCTTGAGCTTGATTGACCGCCCGTGGATGCTACTCCAGTATCGCCAGACCAGCAACACTCACACAAGGACCAATGAGATAACTGCCGGGGACAAGCAGGCATCTTCAGTGTGTGAGCGTTGGTGATCTTCTATTTTTAAGCGACAATGGCGCCTGCCACGTCAGGTTGCAGGTCAATGTGGGGAAGGGGTAAGGAAGTGATGATTGCAATCGTTTGTATCCACATCTGGCCGAATATACCTCTGCGCCAGCACAAATTCATGCGGATGTTGGAGTGTTGGTGGGAATTGGTTGGCAGAAGGTTCACACATTGGTGTGTGGATACCAGAGGAAGGTGATAGAATTGTGTGTTTTTATTATTTTGAAGATGTGCGGCACAGCTCGCTTGATTGCATAACTTGTAGGCGTTTTCTAATAGGATTGTGACACTGTGCTGTGAAAGTTTGGAAGGAAGGGAAACGGCTTTTTTCAACCCGTTTCTGTTCTAGCGACGGCTATGAACATGTTTATATACATGAGTTGTATATGTAGAGAGCAGAGAGAAAGTATATAGAAAGATACAAAGTAGGAGGAAAGGGACGGGCCAGGGATTGAACCCAGGACCTTCTGCATAGAAATCAGAAGCGGTAGCCACTAGACCACCAAGCCCGTCTATTTTTTTTTCATGTGTAATTTTACGGTAGTAGAAAAATACCAGTGAACTAGAATTGGGAAAACTGATTCAATTCTAACAGTGAATCGCTTCCGATTCACTCTAAAAAAACGACTCTTTTGATCGATTCAGTAATTTATTTCCAGGATTTGAATGAATAAGTCGTTTTTCAAGTGAGCCGACTCCTTTTCTCATATTTTTGACCAGTTTTCGAAAAAAAAATCCACTTGCATGGTACGAACGTTGTTGTTGATATACTGAGTGAACGTATAGATCCAGACATTTCTCATACCACCCATTGAATTTGAATCCCTTAAAATTATAATTTCTAAGAGAAAATAAAACATTTGTATCGGAAGTTGGAACCCAAACGTTTAACGCATCCTTAAGCAGGTTCGTCCCAATGTTGACCGATTTTCGCTAATTGTTGAACGATTCACTCCGGTAGTCGATAATGTAAATGATCTGTTACAAATATGTCAGATTTTCATCTGCAAGTTTCACGAGAGTTTCAGAAGGGTTGCGAAGGGGTTTCTGGAGGTTTCTTGAAACTTCCAATGAGGTTTCAGAGATATTTCAGATGAGTTTCGAGACGTTTCAAGGCTTTTCAGAGGGTTTCAGAAAGATTCAGGGGTTTATGGGGGAATTCAGGGAGGTTTTCAAAGATGTTGCAGGTGGTTTTCAAAGGGGTTTCAGGTCTTCTCAGGGTTTCATATGATGTCAGAGATATGTCCCCTGGTACACTCTTGAAATCCCATAATACCCACTGGAACATCATTCAAACCTCCTAGAACGCCCTTGAAATACCCCAAGAATGCGCTTTTACCCTCGAACGATCGCGCTGTTGTATTTTGTACAACACGTTGAAAAAATCTCGCTTTTTGTACTAAGCTTTAGCGTGGTGCTGACGCAGGTAGTCAACCGCGCGAGTTACGGAAGGTTCAACACCTGAAATCTTCTTGAGTTGCATGAAACATTCATGAAACTCCCTGAGGTCCCCGTAACACCCCTGGAGCACCCTTGAAACACCTTGAAACACGTTGTAACGCCCCTGTAGCGCTCCTGAAGCGCCCCTGAAATCCAGTGAAATTTTTGCAACTCCCCAGAATCTCCCTCCCAAGTAAATTTTTGATGACCAGTTAGTCATGTAGAGGTTTTGAGAACCGTCATAAAACAAAATATTTTTTATTTTGGTTATCTTCTAGTCTGTTTGACTACAAAATGCTACTTGAGCTGCCCTTGAATAAGCGATCCTGAAATCCCTGAAACTCACTGAAACACCCCTGGAGCTGGAACGCTCCTGAAACCCCATGGAACGCTCCTGAAATCCCATCGAACGCGTATATATTAGAGTGGGTCATCATTTATATGGAAAATGAAAAATTCAATGGTATCCCATCAGATCAAAGCTTTTTTGGTCCCTTTTCAGGACCCAAATAAATGTGCAAAATTTGGGCACGATCGGTTAAGTCTACGTTTTGCGCATCGCGTTTGAAGTTTGTATGGGGTTTTACATGGGAAAACACACTTTTTTTGCATTTCTCTCATAACAAGCTCAAATTTTTCTAAAACCATGTAACCGATAAAGTGAAAACATAGCCTAGGGTGTCCTGAAAAACTTTGTCGAAGACCGCGAAGTGATCTGATGCTTATGAAAGAAGTTATAGCGTTCGCATTGCTTGGTGAATCAGCATGATTTTGTTGCTATTGTTATTCCTTTACATGTTAATACATAAACACATGCATGCGTTTCGTTGGTCATAACTATTTTCACAAGCATCGGATCGCTTTGCGGTCTTCAACAAAGTTTTTCAAAACATCCTAGGCTATCATATTACAATATCGGTTGAAAAGTTTCAGAAAAACTTGTTCAACTTATGACAAAAATGCAAAAAAGTATGTTTTCCCATACAAAATCCCATACAAATTCAATTGCAGTGTAGACGCAACCGATCGTGCTCAAATTTTGCACAGATACTCAGGACCCAAAACGGAACCAAAAAAGCTTTGATCTGAGAAAACGGTTCCGATGACCCACACTATAGTATATATCGCCCCTTTATACACCTTTAACGTCACCGGGAAACTCGCTAGAATCCCTTTGAAACTCCCTGGAACTCCACGGGTCGCATATGAAACCCTCTATAACGCCCCTAAAACGCTCGTGAAATCCGGTTAAACCTCTTGGAATATCTGAAACCCTCGGAACACCCCGGGAACGCTTCTGAAAGCTGTTGAGCCCATGAGATCCGGGAAACAACCCTGGAAAACCCTTGTTACTAACTGGAATCTCCAGAAACTTCCTGAAACAATCCCTTGAAAACCTCTGTAACGCTCCTGAAACTCTTTTCTGCGCCCGCCTGGAACGTTTCTGAAACCCCCTGCAACACCCCTGGAATTCCCTTGAAACTCTCTGGAATGCCTTTGGAAACCTCTGAGATCCCCTATAACACCCCTGAAACTCCCATGAAACCCCATTAAACCTTCTGAGACCCTCTGGAAAGCTTCTGAATCCTCTCGACCGCTCCAGAAACGGTATGAGTGTATTTATTTTTATGATTAAAATCAAGGAATGCCCAAGAATTTTCATTTTTAACAACTTTTGAAAATTAATCCAATTTACACACTGAAGATGCCTGATAATCCCAAGCAGTAACTAGTGTAGCTTTTTAATCTGGTGGTACTGGACTTAAACTACGGGCGGTCAAGCAATCTCAAGCTAAAGCACTTAAATTGTTAATTATCAAATAGAAACTATATACAGGGGATAGACAAAATGATCGGGACAGGCAAATTTTTCAAAAAATGTTCGACTGGCTGTAATTTTTCGGAAAGTGCATCAAATATTCTCAAATTTTTACTGTAAGTTCATCAAGTAGTTGTGTATCAGTGGTCCAGAAAGATCGAGCCATTATCCACGAAGATATAAAGATTCTTGGAAAAGGTGAAATTATCCGATAGCCAAATTTGAGCTGTTATATCTTCGGATTCAATGAACCGAATGCAATGAAATTTGGACCATTTATGACTTATATAATGAGCTATGAAAAACCGTTGACTTAACTTAAAATTTTTAACACGAAACAAAATTACAACGATTACATTATTTTTCTAATAAAACACCAAATCATCCAAAACTTCAACATCGTTTCAAAATTCAAGATGCAAATTGTAGTTCATTTCACTTCCCTCTAATTGATATATATATATATATATATATATATATATATATATATATATATATATATATATATATATATATATATATATATATATATATATATATATATATATATATATATATATATATATATATATATATATATATATGAATGTGTTTTGAAGAAAAGTAACAACATAGCCGCCAACAAATTGAGAAAGTAATGGAATACATATTAAAAATAGACCAATTTGCTAAAAAATCGTATAAATTAAAATATACGAATATATAAAATAAAATCGCTATAATTTTTTCTCTTGTTGAAAATTTCAGGTCAAGTCAAATGTTTTCCAGAGTTCATTATAAAAGTCATAAATGGTCAAAATTTCATTACAATCGGTTCCTAAAATCCGGAGATATAATAGCTCAAAGTAAGCTATTGGATAATTTTACCTTTTTCAAGAATCTTTATAACTTCGTGGAAAATAGAACGATCTTTTTCAAATTTGTACCACTTATACACAACTAGTTGATGAACTTATAGTAAAAATTTGAGAATATTCGATGCACTTTTTGAAAAGTTACAGCTAGTTGAACATTTTTTGAGAAGTGAAAATTTTGCCTGTCCCGATCATTTTGTCCATCCCCTGTACATTATGCATTTCACCGCTTATGAAACCAGCTTCCTGTCGTGTCTGCATGAAAAGTGATAGTGTAATAGCAACATATCATCACACAATATTACGTACCTGTTAACTAAACTAAGCTGTACGACATCACGCTCATTAGTCAAGCGAACCGATATTAATTCATATCAAACCCTTTATACACACGCTTACCGGGCATGTCATAGAAACCTCGTCAGGTGGGTGAAGTAAATCATAATAATAAGCAAAAAGTTGATTGACAGGCTCGTTTCGGTACTCCACTCACGGTTTGTTGAAATTTTGTGTTTGTTACGATCGTAGAACCGATTCACCTGATCCACAGCAGCTGCCGCTGCTGGCCAAGGAGTTCAACTATTTCGTTTATGTGGCAATTTATAGGTCATTGTGCCATCTGGTGCACGCGCAGCAGCACTCCTACTAAGGTCGCACACAGAAGCCCTACATTGCGTAGCCGTGATCGGAAAAGGTATGCCAATAATTGTTGGTTGGGTGGGTGAAAATTACCATACTTAACTGCTCGAGACGGATGCTGGGCTGCTGCACTTTCCAACAGCCCTTCGCTCACTCACCGAACAGGTCCAACAACCCTGGGGGAGGCCATTATGAAATCCATGGAAAGCCAAATTAAAATTATGCACGACCGACTGCACAAAGACGAATTCAATTCAAATGTCAGTCCTGCCAACAACGCGAGCCCAGTTTTAGACGAGCCCTGGGAGAGCGCAATTTGTATCGATTATCATTAATTAGAGGAGGTTGTCTGTTTCTGTTTTTCCAACTTTTATTTTGCATTGTGTTTTCATACGTCAGAGTCCAAACTACTTTTCATGGAGACCTACCTCAGCGTCGTCGTATGCAAGGTACGTCTAAGTCGCCGGATCACCTCTCGCTCATCCACCAAAAACCGTCCGTGCAATCGCGCAATTGGAACTCAAAAAGCGTAGAAGAGTAACGGATGCAGGTCGATGCTCTCTCAGTCTGTGCAGTGTCGCTGATGCTGGTCCAACGTCGTATTCAAATGCATTTACGTTCAAATATAACTACACATTTGTGAAGAATCAGCCTTGCTGCGATGGAGCGCATGTCGCTCCGTAATTGGCCTCCACGGTCATCGGTGTATGTATGTACTGTGGCCGCGAGTCGCCTTCGGATGATGACGTCGTCTCGTAGCTGCGGCTCCCAGCCAGCATTAGAGATCCACAGAAATGCCCGATAATTGACCCATTTCTCAATTATCATTTTCAACTTTTGCTGCGGCCGGCGGCGCGGCCGCGAGGCGGTCGGTCTACGTCTGTTTCTCTAGACGTCGCACTTTCCGTTTCCTTTTTCGGGCGGGTTCCCTGCGCTGCACCCACTCCGAGTGTTCCGAGTGCCGCACCGCGAGTCAGCTGCACTGACTGGTAGTGATGCTCCGTTCCCCATGGAAGTGAAATGCCGTGTATTCTAATCAAGTCGAGAACGCTTGGCGCAGTCAGTGGTCCAATTAGCCGTAATGGGATGATGTGGAGGTAAAAAGGGAGATTAGCTCCATCAGGGCCGATTATCCGATTAGCTCATTACGTTTATTTGGTGTGGTGGGGCTTGGCATTGCTGTTTTTCTGTTGATCGTGGAATTTTCAAGCGGCGTTGACCAGATGGTGTGGTAAAAGCTGCAGTTCCAAGCTTCAACATTATTTATATAGTGGAAATTGGCTTGCATGCACAAAGCATGCTTGTCTAAGACTCGAGACCAGTCGAATATTTCCAATTTCCGGTGATTATTTGCTTTACAAACTTACTGATGCTGAACGCCAACATTGTTTTATGGGTTACTATCTGTCACAGCTAAACTGTGTTCCAGTATTGCTCCAGTTCGATCTAACTCATCAGCCAATTCATTTCCAGCGATGGAAGAATGGCCAGGTATCCCTAAAAGATAAACAGCCTTTGACGGATTCAGATCCTCGATTTGAGTTCAACAAGCGATAACTAACTTCGACCTAGAGTTGGCCGAAGCAAGTGATTTAATAGTAGCCCGACTGAACAGAAGCATGTGACTTTGCCCATTAAGTGCTGCTGAAGTGCTGATTGCACTCGGCACAAAAGAGCAAAGATTTTATTTGATTTATTATGATTGTAGGCATTTGCCCATTTCGGCCTAAAAAACGATGCAGTATCTACCAAGTGAGTAAGACTGATGTAGCCTTAGCTTTCGAGAGATGCCGTCTGAAATACTTCTCTCCACATCAGCAGATGTCCACTCTTCCCGGGAAGGGAATTTTGTGAAAAATGCCCTATAAGGAAAATTACAAGCAATTGTAAGATCACTTGGAGCAAGGACCACTTTGTCTCAATTCACCAAAAGTGAAAACAACGAGGTGTGTGTTAATGTGCGATTTGCAGGAGTTTCCTCTAGTAGACCGAGTACCCACAAGCGGTAAATACAAGAAAGAGCTTTTTGTTTAAGATGAATGTGTAGTGGATTAACGCCAAAGAGAACTTCGAGAACTGCCATGGGAGTTGAAGAGAACGCTCCAGACATCGTCGTTAGGCACGTCCTTTAAAGATGGCCTTTTTTATTGAATTGTTCTCACTTCGCCCTTTTGCCACCACATGAAAACATCCTTAGGCAAATATTGGTTGAACAACAGTTCTTCAAATCCATTTGATATACTTGAGTTTCAGACCCCAAGTTTTACAAAACGTTCGCCGGCATTGTCCGAAAGGCCATGCAAGTTTTCTCGATTCTGAACTCAATACGAGGTATCCAGGAAAGCTTGGAATCTCTAACGTACTTTACCTGATCAGATTGATTTCAGAATCAAAGAGACGCAAAAGTCGAACGCCATTACAGTTTCGCTTTTCCGTGAAAAGAACAATAGATGTTCTACTCGGATTTATCGAAAAGCCATATTAGCGACACCACTCCTTAACTGTCTGAAGGGCGCTTTGCATCAGGTTGAAAAGTGTTCTGATACACATACAAACTAACAATGTTAGGTAGTCGTCGGCAAAACCATATGAAGGGAGGAAAACCGCTATTATTGAGTTGCTTCAATAGCGTATCTGCTACGAGATTCCAAAAAAAAACGGTGACAAGACTCCCTATTGAGGGCATTCGCAAGCACACAATTTCCTATTCGCTGCTTGACGCAATGTCGAGAGATGTCGGATTTTGAGCATTTGGTAAATCCAATTGGAAATAATTGGAGATATTCGAAAGATACGCTGACAAAGGCACCGTCGATATCTAAGAAAACACCCAAGAAGGATTGTTGTTAAACGAATGTCTTCTCAATATCGTAAACAACCCTGAGTAGAAGTTTTATTTTTTATTTTTGTGTATTTTAACCCTTTGGAGCCGGAGGGGTCATATATGACCCCAACATAGAAACGGCTGTATAAATTCACCCATTCAATAAAACAGAATACTGTCTTCGGCAAAGTTGTTGCAAATTGAGTCCTCTATTAGGGAAAAATTGAGATATTTGTATTTGGAACTTCATTCATAATCTAGAACATCCTGAACACCATGAAATTTGGAAAAATGAAATAATTGACATACCAGTTGTTCTAAAAGCTAAACTTGGATGTGGGTTTCGTTTATATGTATCCATTTAGCCTTCATCGAGAATATCAAAAGGTGTTTTATATTCTGGGATGCTCTAGGTGTTCCAAACTGTCCTGTAGTGAATTCCTTCAAATCTACAAGAATAATTTCATGTATTTCCGCCACAACTAATAGCATTGCATAAGATACTGGGATCCGTGAAGCTCTTGACATTTACAATGTCATTTATAAACGCTATAGGGATCTTCCAGGTTAGCCAAACTACCTTGGAGTTCAGGACTTCAGATCTACACCCGTAACAGTATCCATATCTGTTAAACTGAGAAACGCTACATAATCAATCGCAGTTACTGGAGCAATCTGAAGTCTAAGAGCTTATTATAAACCTTTGGGACATTTAGGGTCGTCCAAACTATTCTATAATAAAGTCCTTGAAGTCTACAAGAATAATTTTATGTGTTTTCACCATATATAGTATTGCATAATCTACTGGGGTCCGCGAAGCTCTTGAAATCTCAAATGTCATTCAGGGATACTACAGGGATATTCCAGGTCAGCCAAACTACCTTAGAGTTCAGGACTTCAGGTCTACACTCGTAACTGTATCCATATCTGTTATATTGAGAAACGCTACATAATCATTCACCATTACTGGACCAATCTGAAGTCTAATTTATTATTATAAACCTTTGGGACATTCAGGTTCGTCCAAGCTATTCTATATGAAGGTCTGCAAATCTATAAGAATAACTTTATGTGTTTTCGCCATAAATAATAGTATTGCATAACCTGCTGGGATTCGCGAAGCTCTTGAAATCTGAAATGACATTTAGAGACACTACAGGGATATTCCAGGTCAGCCAAACTTCCTTGGAGTTCAGGACTTCAGGTCTACACTCGTAACAGTATCTGTTATACGGAGTAACGCTGCATAATCAACCGCAGTTACTGGAGCAATCTGAAGTCTACTTTTTTATTATAACTCTTTTGAGACATTCACGGTCGTCCAAACTGTTCTATAATGAAGTCCTTCAAATCTACAAGAAAAAAATATGTGTTTTCACCATAAATAATAGCATAGCATAATCTGCTGAGATCCGTGAAGCTCTTGAAATCTCAAATGCCATTTAGAGACACTACAGGGATATTCCAGGTCAGCCAAATTTCCTTGGAGTTCAGGACCTCAGGTCTACACTCATAACATCAGCTATGTCTGGACGTACTGAGTAACGTTTCATAATCTATAACGGTGACTGGACCAACCTAAAGTCTACTATATATTTTTATAAACCTTTGGGACATTGAGGGTCGTCCAAACTGTCATGAAGTTTAGCTCTTGATAGTAACAGTAGTTAGTCTCGCAATGAACTTTAGATTGTAATCTGTAATGATAGTTTCGAGATATTCCAGATCAACATCACTACTCCGGAGACCATAGCTTCAGGTCTACATTTGTGAATCAAATTGTGATAATAGCTTTTGCCACTACGTTAAGGTGTTACATAATCCACTGTACTCACGAAAGTAGTTAGAGGAACAATACGCGTTGTTATATATTTTTGGGATACAGTCGACTCTCCACATGTCGATGTTCTACATCTCGATATCTCTCCCTATCTCGATGGTTTGGTCGGTCCCTTCATTCTGCATACATTTTACCTTTCTACATGTCGATACCTCCTTATCTCGATATCTCTCTATCTCGATGCGATCTCGTTCGTTTTTGTTCTAGACTTTCTCTCCATATGTCGATATGCCCGTTTTTACAGGTTGCTAGGTCTAGTTTCTTAGATGCAAAACATTCTGGGAAGGCGAAGTGACATCTGTTTGTTGACGGTTTTTCCCAGTTACGGACGATTTTCCAATTTAGTGTGCATTACAAATAGGTTCTTCAGTTCGATCTCTCCCTATCTCGATGGTCCCTTGAATATCGAGATGTAGAGAGTCTACTGTATTATGGGCTCCTTACTGTTATGAAGCTTAGTTGATAAAAACAACCACTGTAACTTTGAGAAGACTTGTTGGACATGATAGATTACAAATCATAGCTTTTAATGAAAGAAGTTACCGTTACACTCGTAAACTTTAGGATCTAAACTCAAGAACAGTTTGGATGACCTAGGATATCCCGACTGATCTGATATTGTCTATTTACCTTTCAGAAGACTTGCTGGACATGATAGATTACAAATCGCAGTTTTGTATAATGAAATCAGTTACCGTTACACCCGCAGACTTTAGGATCTAAACTCAAGAACAGTTTGGATAACCTAGGATATCCCGACTGATCTGATATTGTCTATTTACCTTTCAGAAGACTTGTTGGACATGATAGATTACAAATCACAGCTTTGTATAATGAAATCAGTTACCGTTACACCCGTAAACTTCAGGATCTAAACTCAAGAACAGTTTGGATGATCTAGGATATCTCGAGTGATCTGATACTGTCTATTGAATTGTCAGACGACTTACTGGACATGATAGATTGCAAATCGTAGCTTTGCATAATGAAAGAAGTTACCGTTACACCCGTAGACTTATGGATCCAAACTCAAGAACAGTTTGGATGATCTAGGATATCCTGAATGATCTGATACTGTCTATTGAATTTTCAGAAGACTTACTGGACATGATAGATTACAAATCGTAGCTTTGTATAATGAAAAAAGTTACCGTTACACCCGTAGACTTATGGATCTAAACTCAAGAACAGTTTGGATGATCTAGGATATCCCGAATGTTCTGATACTGTCTATTGAATTTTCAGAAGACTTACTGGACATGATAGATTACAAATCGTAGCTTTGCATAATGAAAGAAGTTACCGTTACACCCGTAGACTTATGGATCTAAACTCAAGAACAGTTTGGATGATCTAGGATATCCCGAATGATCTGATACTGTCTATTGAATTTTCAGAAGACTTACTGAACATGATAGATTTCAAATCGTAGCTTTGTATAATGAAAGAAGTTACCGTTACAACCACAGACTTCAGGATCTAAACTCAAGAACAGTTAGGATGATCTAGGATATCCCGAATGATCTGATACTGTCTATTGAATTTTCAGAAGATTTACTGGACATGATAGATTATAAATCGCAGCTTTGTATAATGAAAGAAGTTACCGTTACAGCCATAGACTTAAGGATCTAAACTCAAGAATAGTTTGGATGACCTAGGATGTCCAGAAAAAATATTACGCATAATATTCTACCGTTTTTATACTATTGAATACCAAAACTACAGAAAAACGTAGAAAAAACCCCAGAAGAACGCTTGGAAAAATTCCGGCTTCAAAGGGTTAACTGGTGTGAAAGAGTCACAGTGGACTTACCAGATTGGTAAGCATGTTGATTCACATGAAGAGGCACATTGGATGAACATCACGGATGTGATGATCGACAATGCGTTCTAAGCATTTCAGAAGGATAGAGGTCAAACTGATAGGTCTGAAACTCTTTGCTTCTTCATACGACGCACGACCCACTTTCGGAATAAGTTTTAAAATATTATCTCGCCTGGATTTAGGAATATACCCTGTAACAAAACTACAAACAAGTATTTTTTTTTTCAAAACATGTTTGAAATAATCAAATCTCTTCTGAAGCAAAATAGGATAACTCCCATCTGCCCCAGGAGATTTGAAAGGAGCAAAGCTATTAAGTGCCCACTCAATCGATTCTATAGTTACAATACTCCGAGCTGAAGCCAGGGAATCACAAGACTACAAGAAAAGGCATCAGGTTCATCCGAAGATGTAATATCCACACATCCAGGGAAGTGTGTGCTGAATAAGCAATCCAGAACTTCCTCATCAGAGGAAGTCAGATCGCCATTTGGCAAACGAAGTTCGTTCACTCGGAAATCCTTAGATTTCGCAAGGATTTTATTTAATCGACTGACTTCACTCAAACTAGAAACATTTGTTCAAAGGTTTTTCCAGCCGGATCGTTCAGCAGACCGGAGAGCTTTCCTGTAGGCCTTGCGAGCCGACCTGAAAGCCTCCGAACCAGCCGAACGTCGTCTGTTCCAACTCTTTCTACATTGTTTCCTGAGCATGGCCAGATCAGAGTTTCACCAAGGGGTTCCCCTTGTGGTCTTCATAGACCGTAGAGGGCAAGCTTCTTCAAAAGCTTTCACAATGAGAGCCGTTGTAGTATCAACGTCATCATCTAAATCACTTGGAGAGTTAATGGATGGTGAGTATCCATGATGTTTGGTCGTAACTAAATCGGTAAAGAGATCCCAGTTGGTTGACCGGGGGTTCCTGAAACGCAAAGTTTGCGAAGTAACATTCACATGTTCAAACAAGATGTAGCGATGGTCAGATAAAGATTCTTCATCTGACATATGCCAATTGGTCAGCTCGTGACTAATTCTGCTAGAGCAAAGCGTTATGTCTAACACTTCCTCGCTAGCAGATACCATGAAGGTTGGGCGGTTGCCTATGTTTAATAATCCAATATCTGTACTACTTAAGTATTCCATCAAGTTGGAGCTCTCAAATTGATGTCTGAGCTGGCCCAGATTATATGGTGAGCATTAGCATCACTACCAACCAACAATTAGCGGAAGGCCTTTTGAAGTGCAGTATGCAATGGCTTGCTTGAAAGCATCCGTAGGGGATGGTTCATCATGCGGTAAATAAACCGAACAATAAACGTATTTCCTGTTGAGGTTTCCAACAGATACATCGATTGTGATAGCACATACATCTCTGGTAGTTAGTTCAGAGATGAGTGTAGCAACGATTGCGTTGTTGACAAGCACACATGCTCGAGGCATGACACGTGAGTTTGCCATTTTATTTTTACTGAAAGTAGCAAACATCGGATTCACAAGGTTTCTTAGATAGAAATTCCCCTTACGAAAGTGAGGTTCTTGGACTAACGCCACTTGGGCTGTACCATAAGTCTACAAAGATTGATAGTTGCTGTTCTTTTGTGCTGAAGATTGATCTGAGCTATCCTAACCGTAGCCACTACCCAAACTAGGCAAGATTAAACTCACAGCAATCACAGCACAAAAAAGAACAGCAACAATAAAGCCAGATCGGTATCGATTTGAGTGCGCCAAAGGCGAGGATGCACTTAATACACTATGTAAATCGCATAATGCGAAACCATATAGGTGAACAATTAAACTAATCAATGACATCTTTCCTAATCCCGCCCTTATTCATCCTCAAGTTTGAGACTAAAGAAGGATGGCTGATTGTCTCGGAGAAATACAAGGTTCACTACGACTACGCTATTGCTCCGGTTAGCACAGCAAGGGCAAAATATTGTGGAGGGTGCCCTGGTACTCCACAGGCTTCGTTTGCGATTAGGTTTGTATTAGACCCCCTAACCATTCATTCCTAGGCACTGTAAGCATGAAGTCGCATAACACCATGAATTAGGGGTCAACTGACTAGTGGACTCCTTGCACTGGAACAGGTGGTCCGTATAGTGTTATTCTTAGGGCCGATTTCTTCACCCTGGCTTAGCCGTTAAGCCAGGTTTAACTATATGGGTAAGCCTGGCTTACGAGTTAAGCCGAGGTGAAGAAATCGGCCCTTAGCCAGTTGAACTTATCGCTACCGATACTGCACAGCTGCCTAGGCTGATCAGAAAAAAAAAAGATAATATTGATGATTATCTGCAACTTCAAACATTTTGGGACGATTTTGTCTGATCTATACAATTGTTTGTTGCCGTGCTGCCGCCCGATCCACCCAACCTTTGTTGGGCCCTCGTGGAGTGGCTTAACCAGACGGATTTGCACAAGTTACACTGTGCGGACCCGCAGCTCCTTCACTTCGTCCTCGAGGTTTCGTTAATTCGTCTGGTACGATATGTACACCGGGTAACTCTGCGAATCTGCAGCACCTTCGCTTCTCATTTGACCAGGTTCCCTTCCGTCTGAAGCTCCTCTTCTCCGATCTGTGAGTCATATAGGTGTTCGTACAGGATTACTTCAGGAATTCCCACCGAGAGTTGCTCCAGGGATTCCCACCAACGAATGCACCAAGCAGTCCCGCCGGGGAATTCCGATGGGGATACTGCAGCAATCCCCGGCTACACTACCTGGTGCAATTACTGGTGGGAATTCTTGGAGCAACTCTCGGTGAAAGTTCCTGAAGTAATCATCGCATTGGAGGAAATTGCTAGAGCAATCCCCGGTGGGAACTCCTGGCAATCCCCGGTGGAAATTTCATAAGGAGTCCTCGTAGGATTTACTGAATGAATCCATGTTCAAAATTCCTGGAGGAATCTCCAAAGCGAACCCCTGAAGAAATCTAAAATTCCCACTGTATAAGTTCACCATTTCCTTCCTAGAAACTTCCAGCAGTTTCCCTCCGGGAATTCTGAAGTAGTTCCTTCCGAGAATCCTCTGACATTTTTCCCCCTTCTCATGAACCAAAAAATCCTGTAATAACTCAGCATCTGGAAGTAACCCAATAAGTAACTCCTAGAGCTCCTAAAGAAATTTCCGTGAAGAGAAGTTGAAACCTCTTGCAGTTTTTCCGGGGTCTTCTCTACCACTTCCATTCGAGATTCCCACTGAGAATTTCCCCAACAAATCCCTTCCTGAAATTTTCAAGCATGTTTTATCAATCCTGCAACCATTTTATACGACAACTGCATCGTATTTGTTGTGCTATTAACAATGATAAGATCAGGTGCAAATGTTTGACAAATCTGGAGCAGTGAACTTTAATTTTTGGCAACTATGATGCTGCAAGAGCTGTCGGCAAAAACCGTCAAAAATAAATCAAAAAGCTGGATATTTGTTGTTGTATATGGATTGAGGGCCCATATAGCCGAGGCGGTAAACGCACGGGTATTCAGCATGACCATGCTGAGGGTGACGGGTTCGATTCCCGGTCGGTCCAGGATCTTTTCGTAAAGGAAATTTCCTTGACTTCCTTGGGCATAGAGTATCTTCGTGCCTGCCACACGATATACACATGCAAAATGGTCATTGGCAGAGGAAGCTCTCAGTTAAAAACTGTGGAAGTGCTCATAGAACACTAAGCTGAGAAGCAGGCTTTGTCCCAGTGAGGACGTTACGCCAAGAAGTAGAAGAAGAGAATATGGATTGAGAATTTGATGAGTCACTCAGAATTGGAAGAAAACAGTGAAAAGATCTAATACTCGTTTCCCCCCCATAATTGCAAATGAATTTAAAAGTTTTACGAAATTACTGAAATTTCAAGACTTATTGAGAACGCCAGTTTTTTGCAGTTCTATAACTTGAGCTTGAGTTTGATTGATCGTCCGTGGATGCTACTCCAGTATCGCCAGACCAGCTACACTCACACAAGGAACCAATGAGATATCTACTGGGGACTAGCAGACTAGATTTTCAGTGTGTGAGTGTTGGTGATACATTATTTTAGGCGACAATGGTGCCTGCCACGCCAGGCTGCAGGTCAATGTGAGAAAGCGGAAGGAAGTGATGATTGCAATCGTTTGTATCCTCATCATGTGTGCGTCTGCGCAAATGCATGCGGATGTCGAAGTGTTGGTGGAATATGATTGGCAGTGAGTTCACACATTGGTGCGTGGATGCCAGGCGATTAAGATGAAAGATTAGTGTGTTTATTACTCTGAAGATAATGCGGCACAGTTCACTTGATTGCTTAACTCATAGGCGTTATCTGATGGATTTACACTGTGCTGTGAAAGTTGGAAGAGATGGAAACGGCTTTTTCAACTCGTTTCTGTTCTAGCGATGTTTATGAACATGTTGTAGTTGAGTTGTATATGTCGAGAGCAGTGAGAAAGTATATAAATATACAAAGTAGGAGGAAAGGGACGGTCCAGGGATTGAAACCAGGTATTTCTGCATAAGAATCAGAAGCGGTAGCCACTAGACCACCAAGCCCCTCTTAGTTTATTGCAGTTCTATAACTCACACAAAAGTGTTGAATTTTTGGCAATAAATTTCTACAAAGTTCTTGTTTTCACTGACTGCCTGGTATACAATGCATATTCACAGCAAAGCATATTGTATGGTCTCTCTAAGTGTGCTTCTATTAGTATGAACATGACACACAAGCACACCATACCAGCTCACGGAGGGAGAATTTGCTCCAATAAACAGCAATTATGCTTACAACGTTCGTTCGTCTTTTGTCATATGCAATGTACGCCTTCTTCTGTTTGGCATTCATTGTGTCGCGCATTTCAGTTAATATCATTCATTTTAATTAAAATACCGCATGACGGTCGCGTTTCACTGTCTGTCTGGCGAGTGCATCAAGTTTCTCATGGTGGAACGTTCCCCTGGCTCTGTTGAAATGTTGTGCTGTATGCATGAAAAAAAAAATGGCTTTTCTCAACAGTTTTGCATTTGGTACGTGTGGGATGACGTGTGATGACACACATTTCGTTGACTTGTTTCCATACACAGTTTGTTAATGAGTTGTTAAACGATAAATCATTCAACGAATCAGTTTTAATTACTCGGCAATCTTTCCGAACATCAAAGCGAACAGGAAACCGATCCGGATGCCCCGATTGTTAACCATTAAACGTCATCAGCTCGTGAATCTCCTCTCACAGTCGTCGCCACGTCCCAAGTTGACACTTTCCATCACAAACCGCCAGTTCCCCCCATCAGTCACAGTCAGTTACTTCTTCCTGGGGATCGGAGGGCATCTTGAAAGAGAGCAAAACACGAATAAAAACATTTGATTTACGATCAGTTAGTGCCCCAAAACCAGAGGGCCAAAAATGGCCATGAAAAGCCCCCGGCCGAACTGCGGTATGGCCGGCCTGTCACGTTCGGTCGCCAGTCCATAAATTCGGTAGCTTTACGGCTTGCGGCATCGTCGGCAGCATATAAGCTAAACACCAACAGCCCGGACGTATAAGTGGAGTGGCTTGTGATTGTATGGGACCAGAGCAATTTCTGGGTCTGGGGGGATTCCATTCCGGTAAATGGTTTTAAGCAATTTTGAAACCAGATATTTTTTCATTGATCATTTGTGTCGTTTCGGTAATTTTGTTCAATTAGCTAATGTCTGGACACACTTTTATAAAATCCATGGTTTGCATATACATGACCGGTGTGGGCTAATTGAGCAAGCATTATAGTCAAAAAACGTTGTTCTTGCATCATTTTCGTAATAGGCCTTACTAAAGGTCTATTTTCAAAATACATATTCACCGAATTTTTAATAATAGGAAGACAGACATTTATGTATAGGGTAAGTGTACCAATTATGGCTATAGTACCAATTATTCGGCATAGTTCATTTTCACCCTTAATCGATGTAAATTAACAAGAAAATTTTTGTGAACAACAGATCACGTTCACAAAAGATGGTCGCACTCATTTAAACTCCACATTTTTCTTAAATCATGGTAGAAATAAATCATTTTCCTTAAAATTTCGACTGGCACACGCTGTAATCAATACTAAAAGTAGTTTTGGCTCCGTTTCTATATTTTTCCTGTAAAGTATGAACACTAAGGTGTTTTTTTAACTAAGTGATGACATTCGTTGGTCTTCTCGTTATTTTTGTATAAATAGCTTTCCTTAGGTAGTGCCATAATTGGTACACGCACCCTATATGGCAGCAAAAATTTCAAGGTGTTTTGATTTTCAATGTAGGTTAGGTCCTTTTGGAAAGTTTTTCGAGAATACTACTTCGAACAATTAAAGATGTCACAGTCGTCACAGTAAAAAATGCTTCCGTTGCCCTTTCTGTGCAACAAAGTTTCCGTGAGTCATCTGACACGCCGCACAAGCGGCGCAGTGAGTGATCCGAAGCGCAGACAAACGAAGCGACAATAATTGAGTTGTAAGATGACAATGCTATCTTCAGACGCCGTTTTGTCGGCAGTTACATTTTATTACGTCTAATTTTTTGAAAGGAAAGGTCTAAAATGATCAGCTGACAAATTAGTGAGTCATGTTCGATGACAAAATAAAAACAAGTTACTTGAAATCCTTTTTCTCTGCGCTTCGAGTTCTCTTATCGCAACACCTTTTAGTGACGAAACATTCTTCGAAACAACCTCGTGATCGAAGAATGGCGTCACGGCTGTAATTGTACACATTCCTCGAATGATGTCAACTGACTTCCCAGACAGCTGATGAGGTTTTTTTCCTAGTAGCTCAATACACCTATGCATAAAATTGCTGTGATGCTGCCGTAACTAATTGTTTAATGCAGCAAAGGTGTTGGAGCGAAGATAAACATGTAACAGTGTCACATGCAGTATTGTTTTGTCTACTCTCTTAACTCTCAAATGAAAATTTGAAGGCAACTGCTGCTAGTACAGTCTATTAATATGAAATATTGAAAAAAAAAATGCCTTTTCGCTTGACCTACGCATTTTTTTTGTAAACTGTTTGCATATACTCGAAGCAAACTCTCTTTAAGATCCGTGCGTCCATTGTTCGTATGGTAATTAACCACACGTCTGACGACAATACGTCACTTCTTTCGCTGTTTGTTTTGTTTACCTACTTTTTCATTTCACAGAATTGGAGAAATCACCCGTCCAAGTCCAAGATTGTGGCGTTTTCTAAGATTTATGCCATTGTTCCATTTGCTCACGTTTGTCTCACTAAATCACATCGGCTCTATGTGCCGATGCTGAACCATTTTTATTACCTACAGCTCTCAACCCACGAAAGTGTTTCCAGATCCCCCACTCTATATTGAATTAAATTGTTTTGTTGTCGCATTACACAACAGCGGCGGCGACGGCTACCCACACTGATAACCTCTGGAAATCACAGCCCGCCCTAATGCGGGCGCAGACTTCCGATCAGCGCAGGGCAAATGACATCATGCGTTTTATGAACACACTAATGTCAGAATAACCTCAAACGTTGATTGTGCAGGGCACGGTAGTGGCTAATGTATCATCATCATCATCGTCATCACCAGTCGCATCGCAGTGAAGGCCTGAGGGATGACGGACTTGGGGCTATAAATCAAATCTGTTATCAAGTGCCTCTGGTTAACGTGTGCTTTTGATTGAATTATATGAGGTCCTCCGGTAAGGGCCGACAAAAATGAACCGCCAGACGTCACGTTGAGATGCTCACGAAATCGACGAAAGTTTGGCCTTTGTTTCTGCAATATTTGTTGCTTCCTCCAGCAAAAGCTGTTGGGAACAATCCATTCATGCGCTTTCATTTATGCTTGAAGTAAATGAAATATTACTTCTCAGGGCAGATATGTTTTTTTTTTTTCTATCATCAATAGAACTGGCAGCACGACAATGTTCTTCAAAACGGATGAAATAAGTTTTAACAGTTGGTGTTTAGAACGCCATGTATTTTAAACCTTCCAAAATCAGTTTCTTTTTAGTTTTACCAAAATGCCAAATATGCCAAACTAAGGCGATTTCAGAGCAATGACAGAAAAGCTTGGAGTAACATATCGATTCCATTTCCACACTTAAACTAGACCTAAATCTTGAAATAGTTCATTACATTCCTGAATCCTACAATGATTTCCAAGAAAATTTTATAAATCCTTTGGGAGTTTTTTTAGAAAAGATTTTGTAAAATTTAGTAAAATTGTGGTACTTATTGTTTAGATTTAATATTAGCTTCATTCCTGTTTGCACAGACTGACATTACTACCACGATACAACGGACATAACACAGTGGCCAATGGAGAATTTTCCGTTAAGTTTCGACGAAGATTTCCGACTGAAGCTGCTAACCGCACAGCCACGAAGACAACATGGGATTCGTACAGTTTTTTTGGTGATTCTCATGAAATGCCTTCTGATATTCCTCCAGGAGCTTCTCAGTTCACCGCGAAGTCCTCCTAGAATTTCCCAATAATTAGTCGAAGTGCTCTGCAGGTAATCCTCCAAAGGCACTCTGGGATTTTCTTTAGATGTTTCCAGGAAATTTCTACAGAAGCTCCCAAGGGTCTATCTTCCTGGGTTTCAAGGATTTCCTTTAGGAGTTTCACGAAAATTTCTTCTGACCCCTCCGAGAATTTCTCCAGAAATTTTCTGGGAAACACTCCATGACTTCCCACGAATACCACGGGGATTTCTTTAGAAGGTTCCGAAGAATTCCTGCAACATTTGTGGTAGCACTCCTCTAGAATTTCCCTGGGTATTTCTCCATGGTTTGATTGGGATTAGCTACATAAACTATCCATAATTTCCCTCCAGGACTTCCATGAAAATTATTTCAGGAGTTCCATAAGAAGTCCTCCAGCAAAAATGGATAATTCTCTCAGGATTTCTCTGAATTTTTTCCTTGAATTCCTAAAGAAGCTCCTCTGATTTATGTTCAAGAGTGCCCCAAAAAAATGCGGCAATTCCTCCAGACGATCCTTGGAAATCCATCCTGGAGTTCATTGGAAATTCCTCCATGAGTTTCTCGGGAATTCTTCCAGAATTTAGTCGGGAATACCAACACGAGGTTCTGCGAAATTCCTCCAGCAGTTCCTCAGTAATTCCCCTAGGAGTTAATCAGGAATTCCTTCAGGAGTATTTCGGGAACTCCTCCAAAAAATCCTCGGAAATTCCTCCTGGAGATCCTCGGAAACTCCTACTAGAGATTCTTGAGAATTCCTCCAGGACTTCCTTGGGTATTCTTTCAGGATTTTCTTGGGAATTCCTCTAGGAGTTTTTTTTTTGGGAATTCCTCCAGGAGTTCCTCAAATATTCATCTAGAAGTTCATCGGGATTTCCTCTAGGAGTTCCTCGGACATTCGTCAAGGAGATCTTCGGGAATCCCTGCAGCAGTTCCTCTGGAATTCCTCCAGGAGACCCTTGAGAATTCCTCCAAGAGATCCTCAAGAATTTCTTCATCAGTTCTCCAGGAATCCCTGCAGAAGTTTCCAGGCAATTTCCACAGTGTTACGTACTGTCAATGTATGTGATACACTTCGTGATTCGTCGGTTGATGTAATGTGTTCGGATAGGCCGAATGGCTTCTCAGAGGAATAATAATAAAGCAGACTTTAGTCTAATCTGAAACTTGAAACTCTACGGATATCTTTTGTACATAGCTGATCACGACAATCCCGTTAAACCCTAAAGTGAACTTAGCACTGTTCTTAGGTTCTTAGCTTTTGCGTAATAGTAGTGCTTCTGCTCTACAAATAATATTCGCTATTAGACGGCGAATATAAAAGTGACGACGAGGCTGAAAAGCAATTGATTTTCGCGTGCATATCGCCCATAATTGTGAAGTGCAGTTTTTCAACAGCCAAGCATCGCTGGCAGACACATCTTCCAAATTTATCGGCTGGGCTGTATCTTAACCGAATTTGACAATCGCCTTCCGTTCCTTGGTGAAAATTTGGTATGGAAGTTGAGTTCTATGATTAGTGTAGTAAATCGTATCAAACACTGAGTGCACTTTATTAAAAAATACCCATTTTGTTTCACAGCGTGGCTGCGGTCGCTGCATATTTAACTCTCAGACTTATTTATTTATATAGAAACAATAACTCATTCACAGTAGCTAAATGGCTCTTTGTATATGAAGAATAGGGTGGCCCAGAAGTTGGTCTTCGTGATTACAATTGTGATCCGGTATTGTATCATTAAATTGCATTAGTTTATGAGTTTGTGTACCTTTTTATCAATTTAGGAAGAAGTGAAGGACTATTGTTTGCCGATGCTCAAAAAGGGTGACCCATTATCAGTTGCAACGAATTAGGAATTACAAAGGCTGCCTTTACAACACAAGGTTATTGAATTCGTAGAACGGCGGACGACACATCGTTGCTATATGTGACACAGCCTAATGTCCATTTCCTAATCACCACTTTCGTTGCGAACTGCATGCTTTGGCGAACGATTTGTTTTCGACCGATTTGTGAAATTGAGTATTTAATGTTTGATTTACTGGTGCCCTTTTTAAGTGTTTTGTGAGTCAGTGTTTATAGAGTTTGGAAATTTGTTTTAAAAGCGCCTAATGCGAAAAAAACGAGAAATCTAGTAGATGCAGTAGTAGACAGTAATGTGTTGCAAAAAACAATAGATGTTTAGAACTAGAGAGAAGTCCCATTATGACTAGAGTGTGCAGAAAACGTTCAGTTTTTAGTGATTTATTACAAATGTTTGGGCCAGTGGGTAATGCTTTTTTGGTTAAACTAACATGCAAACTGAAGACGAAGGTCTTCGTTGAGAACAGTAGGAATGAAGAATTCCAGTATAAATTTCGGAAAGGCCCGATGTTGTGGGAACATACTGAACCTAAAAATATTTTCATTTATCGAGTAAAGCGTGGGGGAATTGTAGGATTTATGTATTTATGGTCGTGTATTCTAGCTAATGCTAAAGCTAAGATTTATTTTAATGAGGGCAAATTGATGGTCGTGCAGAGTAAATGGCAAATTCCTAAAATAATAAAACCTTTAATGACTTCTCGACATTGTAGCTCAATGGCATATTGTAAGGGACTTTCAGAAAATTGGAGAGGAAATTTCACTATTATAATTAGATTGCATCGAAACCTACTGAAATTGGAGCATAAGTTACCCAAACGGATTGCCATTAAAGGTTCCCAGATTGTTAAACATTGGAGGTGTTTCGATTTACGAGGTCCTAAAATAATGAAGAGTTCAGTTACGTGTTTGCATAAGGTGCAAGAGAGCGGGAAAAGTCCTATATTTTCGAAGATGGTGTTTAACCCATTAAAGGTTCCCAGATTGTTAAACATTGGAGGTGTTTCGATTTACGAGGTCCTAAAATAATGAAGAGTTCAGTTACGTGTTTGCATAAGGTGCAAGAGAGCGGGAAAAGTCCTATATTTTCGAAGATGGTGTTTAACCTTCCAGGACGCGCGCCATCAAGCAACCGAAACTGCACCGCGCTCGCGCTGTATACGAAAAGCGAGGTTTTTTGGTAGTGTTGTACTTTTTACAACAGCGCGCGCGCTGAAGGGTTAAGAAGACATGGTGTCACAATGAAATAGATAATTTACGGCGTTTAATCAGCAAACATTGTAAAAAGTACCTTTTTGCTATTTTTCAGATTTTCTTTGAGAGCATAAGCGCGATGGCGCGACTGACACTGATCGGCAAAGTCATTGAAGAAGGCCGGCGAGGGCCCAATACTTCGACTACGAGGATTCATCGCAACGATGCCAAAGAGCTAGTCATGATGCCATCGTCTGGAATTCCAGAATCAAAAACGGATTTTAAAGCGGGCACTGAACTAAACTACTGGAACTTGATTGAAAATTTACCTATCGATTTAAGAAGTCTAAAAATCATGATGCGTAGTAATTATTATCACAATTGTAACCTAAAATGTTCTAAAGTAGCTCGAGTTAGGCAAGACTTTGCACATATGATAATTGGTAATTTTAGTTACGAGTTTGACAATTGTCAATATCTGAAATTTGTATTATATTTTATCTTTCAAAGGGGAAAGAGCTGTTACGTACTGTCAATGTATGTGATACACTTCGTGATTCGTCGGTTGATGTAATGTGTTCGGATAGGCCGAATGGCTTCTCAGAGGAATAATAATAAAGCAGACTTTAGTCTAATCTGAAACTTGAAACTCTACGGATATCTTTTGTACATAGCTGATCACGACAATCCCGTTAAACCCTAAAGTGAACTTAGCACTGTTCTTAGGTTCTTAGCTTTTGCGTAATAGTAGTGCTTCTGCTCTACAAATAATATTCGCTATTAGACGGCGAATATAAAACACAGAAGTACCCGAGTGTTTATCTTGGAGCTCCCAGGGAATTCCTCCACTAGTCCTCGGGATTTTTTCCAGGAATTTCCTGCGTATCCTTCCATGACTTCCGCACGAACACCACGGTAATTCCTTTAGTTTCCTTTAGCTTCCCAAAAGGTCATGCAGAATTTGTGGTAGAATCCCTCCAGCATGT
This sequence comes from Aedes albopictus, assembly GCF_035046485.1. NCBI lineage: Eukaryota > Metazoa > Arthropoda > Insecta > Diptera > Culicidae > Aedes > Aedes albopictus. Next base: position 126,346,787 of record NC_085138.1, read on the forward strand.
CCCTAGGAATTTATCAATGGTTTTCCTGGAAATCATCACATAAATCATACGAAAATTCCATCCAGAATTTCCACGGAACACACTTTAGAATTCACTAAGAAGCCCTCCAGAAGTTCATGATTCTCTCCAAGATTTCCCTATTATCTATCTATATAAATAAAAATGGAATGGTGTTTGTATGTCACGAATAGGCTCGGAAACGGGTCAACGGATTCACAAAATTCTTCCACTATTGCATTCGTACAGGGCTCCGACGTGTTCGTACGGGAAAACAATTGCAAAAATCGACCGGGAAAGCAACGAAATCGGGGAAATTTTAAATTCTTTTTTTCGGGCCATTTTCCCCAGAATTGAATGTCAAAAAACATAGTAGGCAGGCAATACGACATTTGCCGGGACAGCTAGTTTTTCCATTTTTTCTTCCTTGGATTTATTTCCACGAGCACCACCAAAAAATCAGAAATTCCATCCAGTTCCTCGGGTATTCCTCCAGGAGTTTCTCGGGTATTCCTCCGGGAATTTTCCGAAAATTCCTGCAGAATATTCTCGAGAATACCTCCAGAAGATCGTCTGGAAGTCATCCTGTAGGTCCTCGGAAATTCTTCCAGGAGTTGCTCTACAATTCCTCCATGAGCTCCTCTCCTGGAGGTATTTTTTTAGATGGTCCTTGGAAATTCCTTCAGGAGTTCCTCTGCAATTCCTCCAATAGATCCTAGGGAAATCCTCCTGGAGATGCTAGGGCATTCCTCCAGGAGATCATCAGAAATTCCTCAAGAAGATCCTCGGGAATTTCTCCAGGAGTTCCTCAGGAATTCCTCCAGAAGTTTTTCGGGAACTCCATAAGTTTCCCGCGAATTCATCTAGAAGTTCCTCCCTCAGATTCCTCGGAACTTCCTCCAGAAAATTCCTCCAGGATTTCCTCCAAGAAATCTTCGAAAAATCCTCCAGGAGTTCCTCCAGGAATTCCTCGAGAATTCATCCAGGAGATCCTCAGGAATCCCTGCAGATGACCCTCGAAAAATCCTCCAGGAGATTCTCCAGGAAATCGGCGAGAATTCCTCCAGGAGATCCTCGGCAATTTCTCCAAGCGTTTCTCCGCAATTTCTCCAGAATATCCTCAGGAATTCCTCCACGAGATCCTCAGAAATTCGTACAGGAGATTCTCGGAAATTCCTCCAGAAGTTTTCGGGAATCTCTCCAGGAATTTCTTGAAGAGTTTCTCTGAAATATCTCCAGGAATATTTGAGTTCCTGTTCCAATTCCTCGGCAATTCCCCCTGGGGTTCCTCGGGAATTCCTCCAGGAGAAAAGTGTTTCTCGGGCATCCCTCCAAGAGAATTCCTTCGGAGTTCCCCAAGGTTTTTATTTTTTGGCAGTTCTTCCGGAATTTCTCTAGGTTCCCCGAAAATCTACTCCATGAGTTTCCCCTGATTTCCCTAGCATTTCCTGAAGTTATTTATGGGAACATCCAGTTGAACTTCTGATAAACTCCTAAACGATTTCTTGAGAATGTCCTGGAAGTATCCCCGCAAAATTGCTAGAGGTATTCGTGACGAACTCCTGGAGGAATTCCTAAGGAGTTCCTAAAAACTTCCCAAAAACTTCTTTGGAAATTCCCGAGGAACTCCTGGAGGTATACCCGAGAATCTCCTGAAGAAATTCCCGCGGACCTCCAAGGAACTTCTGGATGAACACACATAACACGCGGCGCGAGACTGGATGAATTCTCAGCAAACTACAGAAGGAATTACTGAGGAACTCCTGGAGGAATTTCCGTAGAACTCCTGGATGAATTCCCAAGGATTTGCTGAAGGTATTCCCGAGGATCCCCTAAAGGAATTGCCGAGGAATTCCTAAGGAACTTATGAAGGAATTCCCTAAGAACTCCTAAAGAAACTCTCTCAAACTCCTGGAGGATTTTTTGAGGAACTGTTGGAGATTTTCTCGAGGATCTCCTGCAAGAGTTCCCGAGGAACTTCTGAAAAAAAAAAAAAAATCCGAGGACCCCCTAAACAGGGCTGAAAATCGTCGCCGTTTGAACAGAAAAATAGACAACGAGAACGAAAACTAGACAGTCTTCGTTGCTCGTTCCACATCCGATGGCTCATTTGAGCCAGCGACTCGTCATGAAGGGCTTGTGTCGTGAAGAAAACAAAATCTTCATCCGTTTGTTTCGCTCTTCGTCCAAGGTGCCTAGCCGACGAAGTCAATGTTGCCCCCAACAACACAAAGAAAATGGATTTTAATAAAAAAAAAGTTGGTGGTCTTCTGTTTTATGATTGAGCTTCGTCGTGAAGCCCTTAGTCGACGACTTAAAGGTTAGTCGTCACCGTTGTTCTTTCGGATGACGATGATTTTATTGTTCTCTTCACGGAGCGGTGACGAGAAGGACGATTGTTAGCCCTGCCTCTAAATGAATTCCCGAATAACTCCATGAGGAATTCCCAGGAAGCTCCTGGAGAAATTCTCGAGAAACTCCTAGAGGAATTCCGCGGAATACATAAAGGAATTTTCTAGAAACTCCTGGGAGAGTTTTCGAGCAACTTCTAGAGGTATACCCAAGAATTGTCGAGAGACTTCTGCAAGAATCTTTGAAGAACTCGTGGAGAAATTCCCGAGGAACTTCTCGAAGAATACTTGAGGAACTCCTGGAGGAATTCCCGGAGATCTCATGGAGAAAATCCCTAGTAATTCCAGGAGGAATTCCTGAGGAACTCCTGGAGGAATTCTCGAGGAACTTCTAGAGGAACTCCGGAGAATACATAGAATAACTTACGAGGAACTCCTGGAGCAATTCCAGGAATGCTTGAGGAACTGCAAGAGGAATTCTCGACGAACTTATCATGCCAAAGATAAAAGCTCAGCATCTGGTTTCTATGAGAACGTTTCACGGAGTCTTTCACAGAAAAGGAAACTCATTTCGAAAACCTTCGAGTTCAACTGATTCGTTTTCTACCATTCTCTATTGGTCCGTAGCAAACTGCATCTGTCAATGCCGAACCCTGAGAATCTGCGATCGCATTGGAATGTAGCATACCTACCTACGCACTGCACATGTTGGGAAACTAGTAGCGGAAAATTATGGCGATTAAAGCCAACAACCTTCCGAATCGGTCGGTCGGTCTCCTCAGCTATAAACTAGAATCAACTTTTTTGTTTCACAGATGACGGCCATCATCATAATAGCAAGAGAGTAATAGTGCTTTGCGCTGGCCTCGATGATTATTATTAGCATCATTTTATGGTGCGAATCCACATGGCTTTCCCATGCTCTAGGTACTGTAGTGGCTGTGTAGCCTAAAGATCAATTACTTGATTTTGAAAGTAATAGGTACATACGATCTTCGAACCGCGACTAAACTCATTATGATGGGATGCTTAGGTATGCCTAATCGCGTTGGTTAACCGCTACACTAACCGATTAGCATACCAAATTTTATATTGGAAAGCATTGCGTTGGTAGATTAAATTCAACATATTGGTGCATTTTTTAGAGAAAGTAACTTTCATGAGAGTTTTCAGCGACGTGAACAACAGCGGCTAAATTAATGCAAAGGTCATAAAATTACAAAGTAACCGCTCGGATGATCGAGCAAAGATGGTTGAAACTTGATACACAAAAAAAAAGAAAAGGCAAAATCTTCGAAAGTGCCCAAAATGTGACCACCTAATAAAATGCGAAAAAGGGCAAAGTAATTTTGACCGCACTTGGCGGCAATACCAGGCAAGCGGTAGCTTGACCAATCAAACTGTCAAAGAAAATTTAAGTTGATAGATTTGTTTTTGTCGATGAGATTTAACCAAAAAATACCGAACTTCGAAAGGTGAATGTAATTCACCATTCCGGGGTATAGCTTTGGTACCGAAATGCAGCGTTTTTGCCGGGATTGAAAAGAAATCGTCTTGACATCTCTTCACTGCATTGTATTTAAACTCGCATTTTTGAGATTACTACTCGACACAACACGGATTGAAAGCTTCAACAATTCCCAACTCTGTATTAAATTTCGGGAATCGTCCCAGAGGTGACAGTTATTTTTTTCGCTGGTTTGCGCAAATCGGTCCAATCCGACAGGTTCTCTGTCAATTGATTTTCATTGACATTGGCGTGCGTAATAATCGCCCAAAAATGTCTTCTGTATTTTATCCTCCTTTCGATATCTTTCGTTGCCAAATATGGACTACCGCCGCTGGCCTGGCACAGGTTAAGTGAATCCCCCCGGCGGAGCTCTCTTATTTCCTGCTGTTACGATTCGCCACATAACGTCGTCACTGGATTGAGTTTGCAGATTGCCTGAAGATTTTGGTTTCGACTTTTCGCACTGTTGTAGCCTACGGAAGCAATGTGACTTTGTTGGTTCGAAAAAATGAAGGAAGTCAAGCGGTGAGAAAATGAAGAATAAAAAAAAGTGAAGCATAATATGCATTAAATTATAATAACGTTAAATTAAAACAATTAGCAAAGTGAGAAGAAGCAACTTGAGCGAAATGAAGCAAAAGTGGAGTGCAAAACCAGCAAAACTCCAAAACCAGTTCCAATAAGTGATAATTGAGAGAGAAGAAAACAAACGAAGCCGAAGAAAACAAATGCGATTAGGAAGCCTTAAGTAAAACGTTTCTATAAATAAAGCATCAAAACTAAAAGCAAAGTCGGTGCCGAAGTGAATGCGAATGAATGTACCACGCTCGCGAGAAGCAGCAACAGCAGCAGCAGCCAAAGCCCCAGCAATTGACAACAATAATAGCGATTCATCATCGACCTCTCCGACGTCGTCGGCCACCCCGCTCTCGCTATCATCCTCCTCAACGCCGTCCTCGTTTGGCAGCAGTGGTAGCGGTGGCGGTTCGCTGCGGGGCCTTGGCAGTGCTCTGCGGCAGCTTCAGCAGTACCAGCGCCGGCGAAATTTTCTAAGTTCGCCACCACCTCCTCTAGCATCACTGTCAAGCCCCGGAGCAGCAGTAGCCGCGTCAACGACGACGATGCTTCTCACGAGTAGTTCCGCGGCTCACGACCATCACCTGAGTTTTGTGATGGGTTTCATCAAAGAGGATGAAATCTACAACAGTGTAACGTCTTCGTCGTCGTCCAGCGGCGGAGGTGCGACTACGGCCTCCTCCATCATTTCCAGCACCACGGACACTTCGTCGGAGGACAACTCGCTGGTGGTGCCCTCGGCGGTGATATCGTCTTCGGTCGAGCTGGCTCAACCGTACCACGATGATGTAAGCATACATTTGGCGGGGGGTTGTACACAGGTTAATGCAGCATTGTTTGCTTTACGATTATTGCTGAAGTAAATGACCTTTCACTGATTAAGATCGCTTTTCTAATTTATATGATTGGGTATAAATGATTGGGTCACTCTCAAAACCATCACCGTTGATAACTGGCGTGGATTATCTGAAAAAAAAAAGCTTCTTTTTAGCTTTAGGTACGGTCATATGCGCCGGATCATTTTATATCTGTTCAGCCCATCTTTTCCGCTGTTTTCCACTTCTGCGGTTGTGTACTTTTCAGATCTCTTGTGAACACAGTTTTTCTAGGGAACTTGCTTTCCGGTATTCTCTAAAAATGCCCTGCCCAACGCATTCTTCCGGATTTGGCAGCCTTCTGGATGCTGAGTTCATCATGAAGTGGAGCAAGCTTGTGGTTCATCCTTCGTCGTCACATATCTACCGTTGCTCTCTTACACCGCACCAAATATCGTCCTTAACATGCATCGCTCGTACACTCCAAGTGCTTGCATGTCCTTTTTGACTCGACTCGAGTCCATAGTGGACCACCGGTGGTAATTATTTTAAACCACAGATTCTGTGGACTCATTATGATGGGATCAGGGTATCTCCTGATTTTTTTTTCGTGGTTGAAAATGTTTTTCGTTTTTGCAGAAACCATTTTTGAACAAAATTTTACAAAAAAATGGTTACTGCAAAAATGGAAAACATTTTTCGCCTCAAAAAAATTCATAAAATACCTTGATCCATACTCTACATGTGCACGAAAACCGATTTTGAAAATATTGCTTCGCTATTTAATAAAAAATCAAAAACCAAAAAAATGAGGAAATGCTTCCAGTTTCGCCTTAATCACCAGTGTCCGCGTTACCTGTGTTATTTAGCTGTTCGTCGAAGTGCTACTTCAATCTTTCAATCACATAACGTTCGTCCAACAAAATCCTCCTGTCCTTATCCATGTAGTGTCCTTATTGAAAGAGGTGCCGTGTTCGATACTGGAATTCCATTTCCTTAGACCCCACTTTGCGAAAATGTTAAAGGGTTTTCTAAAATCTTTAGCTGGAGCTTTCTTAGTCTGCTGGTGTTATGTTTGACTATTGAAATATCATTTATAATTATAACATTAGGCACTTTTTTTTCTAAGTAGCTAGGCCAGAGTAATCGTTCCCATCGTTACTATGTAAAGGTAATTAACCCTAAAAAGGATACCTTCATGGCCTCAGTATCGTCACCTCGCTGAGTGTGTTCCATCAAAGACGAGCTCTGAATGGCGTCTGGGGTCCAATGGACCCCAGGTATCCCTTTTAGGGTTAAGCACTTTTTCGACTGAAATAGTTACCAAAAGGCATTTTTAATATATGTATTATGCTTAAATTATGAAATTGCACCATTCGTGTACTTAAGATTTGCCAAAAAAACCTACTTAAAACAATATTTTCCTTAATATTTTGGCTGCTGTGTTCCTATTTTTGCGGTAGTGTTCCTTATATCCTCCGAAATCCCATATGAATTGAATGGGATTCCGCAACAACAGGAACCAACATTAAATTTTACCTCCATAATAGAAACAGTGTGCGTAAACCTCCTTTTGCTAGAGTCACTACGTTAGCAAGCTTTCCCAGAAGTAATGCCACAGGAAAGTTAATGTTGGTGCAAGTTATTTATAATCAAAAACAAAGAGAAATGATAGTTTTCATTTTTTTCCAAGCTAATTTGGATGGAAAATTACCGACTAACGTTTTGAAACCCTTCATTAGGTGGTGGGATCATTTTTTTTTAAATTGATTTTTATTATTGCCACGTCAATGGGCACACTTACCCTATGAAAACTTGTATTCGTCACTTACGGATTTATGTAGTTTTAAAATTGTTGCTCAACTTAGGGATTTGGTCAAGTTTTTATAGTATGTGAAAATGAACTTCAATGTAGATTTCAATGTAAGATATAATTGATTTAGAGTTCGGTGTTCGGTTGTAGTTTCAAGTTTATAATTTGAGCTGTTTGAGATTCCTTCAAACAGGTTCCTGAGATTCCTTTTGACAAACTCGTAGGATTTCGTTCATTCAGCTTGAACCCAACACATCGAAAAATCCAAAAAAAAGCATCGCCGTGCGCTTCATGAACATTTTTCTTAAAAAAAATAGAATATAAATCCATTTTTATCGAAAAACATCAATCCTCTCAGAAACAAAAAATTAAATTTGAACGATACGTAAATCGTTGTTGTTGTGAATTTCAACGAATTTAATCGAAAAAAATATTGAAAATTGAATTTATTTAAATGCACATACCTGGAGCATTGAAAAACACGCAATTTTACTCTTGAGAATCAACTCAAAATTCCATCTGATTGTATTTTTAACTTTGTATTGATAAGTACATTGAAAAGCATCCGATTTTCTGTCAACAAAGCTTTAAATTTCAAGTCGTGTAAATTTTCAGCTTTTGGTTTGCAGAGTTGCCAGCTACCGAGAATGTTCATGTTGTCATGGAAAGCACCGGAAGACGCGTTGTTTGCAAGTTTTGTGCTTCGATTTTTGTGGTTCAGGATGGCTGGTGAGTGTACACTGACTAATGGCTGTTCGGGCAAGTGCAGAATACGAAGAATTCCATCGAATCCGGCAAAAAAAATCACCCACACTAGCGGCACTTTCAACTGCAGTCGCTGCGCGTCTCCCGGTGCTTTGTTTTGAAATTCGCTTGCATCGTGGACAGGAATGATGGCCCAGTTTATGGCAAAACAGGGCAAAGGATGTTTGCTCCTTTACGTAAGGGACTAGTCCATCGATTTTGATTCGATTAGATAGGTAGCATGAAAAGTAAAACAAAACTTCCATGAAAACAGCAGCATATAAATTGAGCAAATCGTTTAAATTTCCACGAAACTGAATTTCACACGACTCGCTTTTTAGCTCGTGTAATTTTAAAATCTAACGCAATTTTGCGTTTATTTCGATGCTCCAAATATGTGCATCGATCTCAACGCAAAATTACACGAAAATTTTAACTGTGTTTTACTTCCCTATTCACGTGAAAACTAGTGCGTTGAGCTGAAAAAAGTTGAATATTGTCTAATTTCGAAGAACTGCGCCTTTTCAACTACATCACAAGCAGGATTTTTTTTGGGGAATTCCGGATATAGCTTTGGAGGAAATTCAAGAGATTTTCCAACGCCCTAGTTTGGTCCTAGTTTCTTCTTTCACTTGATTCAATCTACCAATTGTTGCTCGTTTCGAGCTTCTCAGCCATTGTCGTACACCATAGGGTTAGATACATCCAAAAATGTTTCGATTGGAGGATCGTGAGGCTAGCGAGGCAATTTTGGAACTATCTCGGCAGGGCTCCTATTTTGGGCACTTTTCTGCTATAACTCAGCCAATTATGAACCAATTGAAACAATGCTTGGAACGCGGTGAGATGCCTATAGTATCTATCCGGGTACGAAATTTCAAGTAAATTGGTTTGGCATTCACTGAGTTATTGCCAAAAGTGCCAAAATACCGGCCACTGCCCAAATGGCTCGCTCCCCTATGCCTAAATTAGATTAAATGCGTCGATATTTTCCGAATTTCATTGATTTTGAGAGGTTTTGGCACTTTCCCCCTCTCCTCTCCTCACACATCTACGTCAGTTCTCTCTGGTTTTAACCCGGACGTTCCACGGTGGGACGAATGGCCAAAAACGTGAACTTTTTTCAGTAGCGTCTTTAAACGCGATTTTATCGGAATGGTGTCTTCGGATGAAAATTTTATAAAAATAGGGCGCGTCGAATGGCGTTTAGTTTTAGTTCGCAACTTTGCCATAGGCGGCGCTGTAAAATCCAACTTTTTTGTTTGACGTTTTTTCAATATGGTGTCTTCGGCAAAGTTATAGATATGCTCAATACAAATATCTTTGCCAAAGACACCAACCCTCTATCTCTACATTGCTTCAAGATACAGACGTATTTTATGAATGACCCCCCAAAAATCGTGTTATTCATATATTTTGAAAACGCGCAGTTTTAGAAAGTTGCAATGTTCTACAAAGTTGTGTAAAATGTCAAAAGAAACAACTTTGTAGAAGTGAATAGGGTTTTAAAATGGCAATGAGGTTAGTTATGGCTATTTTTGAGTTAAAAATAGCCGTTTTTCAAGGCCCAATAACTATCTTGGATGCAAATGGATGCAAATCAAACCCCACTAGGTTCAATATGTATTACTATTAGTTGAATATTCTGATGTTTTCGGTTGTATCCTCGAGTATCCTTAGCAGGGGTTCTTAATTTTACTAGAGCATATTTTTGACGCTAAAACAATAATATCAGTTTTTGTATGTCATTTAACCCCATTATCTTCAGTGAAGTGATAAATATTACCTATTCGCATAATTGTATGCTTTATGGCGCCTATAAAAATCAATTATTATCGAATCATTATCATATTATTTTAAAAACACTGCATAGAAGTGAGCTGAACCAGACGGTCATATGTATCCAAGTGATCTCACCACCAAGCAAATACACATATTATTTTCAGCACGTATAGTAACCGAACAAGCAGAAAGTCAACTCATATTAAATCACTACGTTTCTAATGTCGAATACCCAATTACTAATTTTCTAATTCACTTAAAAGCGTCAACAGGCATGAGATTTTTCGATCGCTGTGAGAATGCTCTAAATAATTCCTGCATGAATGCAAAAAAGCTTTTGTATACAAAATGTTTTAATGATTTCTAGTTATCAAAAAAGTTGTGGATATGCACAACATCTTTGATGAAAAGTAAAGGTTTCTTTAATCAAAAATCATAAAAGTTGTTTTGGGTATGTGTTGGAATATGAGAACTAATTTAGAGAAGCTGTTTCACCCTTTTACTGGCTTAATCGAGAGTTACTTGAGCCATGTGTTCAATGAGCTTCCCGTATAAATACACACACTCTCCCGCTTGTTCGGCACCTGTCAAATTCATGTTGTTTCCGATAGCTGAAAATGCTCCTTTTCATTTCCACATATCTATTTGTAGCTATGTTTGAAAGTTGGGAAAATGGATACCAATGCTAACGTAAATGATTTCAGGTTTTCTAGACTTGCTATTTGTTCGGTTACTATACGTGCTGAAAAAGAATATGTATATTTCTGGCGTTCGTTTTGTATAGGTCGTATGTTGACTGTGATTCCTACCCTGATTCGACCTATTCAAATCGAAAGCCAGATTAACATATATGTTTTGAACACACGAATAAAATTTGCTTGCTGGTGAGATCACTTGGATACATATGACCGTCTGGTTCAGCTCACTACTATGCAGTGTTTTTTAAATGATATGATAATAATTCGATAATAATTGATTTTTGTAGGCGCCATAAAGCATACAATTATGCGAATAGGTAATATTTATCACTTCACTGAAGATAATGGGGTTCTAAATGACATACAAAAACTGATATTATCGTTTTAGCGTCAAAAATATGCTCTAGTAAGATTAAGAACCCCTGCTAAGGATACTCGAGGATACAACCGAAAACATCAGGATATTCAACTAATAGTAATACATATTGAACCTAGTGGGGTTTGATTTGCATCCATTTGCATCCAAGATAGTTATTGGGCCTTGAAAAACGGCTATTTTTAACTAAAAAATAGCCATAACTAACCCTATTGCCATTTTAGAACCCTATTCACTTCTACAAAGTTGTTTCTTTTGACATTTTACACAACTTTGTAGAACATTGCAACTTTCTAAAACTGCGCGTTTTCGAAATATATGAATAAAACGATTTTTGGGGGGTCATTCATAAAATACGTCTGTATATTGAAGCAATGTAGAGATAGAGGGTTGGTGTCCTCGGCAAAGATATTTGTATTGAGCATATCTACAACTTTGCCGAAGATAGTATATTGAAAAAACGTCAAACAAAAAAGTTGGATTTTACAGCGCCGCCTGTGGCAGAGTTGCGAACTAAAACAAAACGCCATTCGACGCGCCGTATTTTTATAAAATTTTCATCCGAAGACACCATGCCGATAAAACCACGTTTAAAGACGCTGCTGAAAAAAGTTCACGTTTTGGGCCATTCTTCCCACTGTGCAGTGGAAGTGCTCATAGAACACTAAGCTGAAAAGCAAACTGTGTCTCAGTGGGGACGTAACGGCAAATGTAGACTCAATGACCGTTCGGCCTAATGGTTTTCGGCTTGGAATATAGCACAAACATCATTTCTAAATTTATGTAAGAACAATCAATAGGGTTCAGAACGCGGATTTCATTTTTGAACAAGAAAACAGCTTTCAATGATGATGAATATGTCAATAACGAATCCTTCGGGCTTCAGCTAAGCATAGTTTCATCCTTGTATTATAGAAACATTAATATCTCACAATAGGGGGGCGAAAATGTTTTTCCCAAGCTCCAAGGGGGCGATTCCTCCAACAAGTTTGGGAAACACTGCTTTAAAGAGTTGCTTTTTTCATTCTTCGAGGAAATCCTTCTGGGATTCGGCCAAGATTTAAGAGGTTGTTCCAGCAGTTTCTTCTGCGATTCCAGGAAGAGTTCTTTTTGGGATTCTTCCAAAAGGTTCTCCTGGACAATCTGCAGGAGTTCGGTCTTGAAATCTTTCAGGAGTTTTTTTTTTCTGGAAATCCTCCAGAATTTCTTCTGACTCCGAGGAATCCTCCTTGAGTTTTTTTTCTGGGGATCTTCCTGTAGTTTGTTCTAAAAATCCTCCAAAAGTTCTTTTTAGGGATCCTGGAGAAATCTTCTTCTACTTCTTCTATATGGCTCTACATTCCCACAGGAACCTGGCCTGCCTCTCACCAACTTAGTGTTCTTTGAGCACTTCCGCAGTTATTAATTGAAGGGTTTTTTTTGTCAGTCCATAAATTTGTATGTTGTAAGGCAAGCACAATGATACACTATGCCCAGGGAGTTAAGAAAATTGTCCCAACCGGAACGAGAATCCAAAGTCTTAGCCATCAGGCTAACTAGAGACCCTCTGTGGAGAAATATCTTGTTCAAATTTCTGGATAAATCTCCAGAAGGTATTCTCGAAAGATTCCTAGGCTTAATTCCCTAAAGAAACTTCTAAATGTGTTCCTGAAGAATTCATGGAGAAATCGAGCAGAAAACGCAGAAGGCATTCGCGGAGGAATCCCGAGATGAAATTTTTGAAAGAATCATCAGAAAGAATTACTGGTATTATGGCAGGAGTTGGAAATGTAAAATGGAAATCTCCCAGGATTTCGTTCTTGAAATCTTTCAGGGCTACAAAATGGTAAGTCGACAAGGAGCGTTCAGCATAGCTTAGGTCCTCATAAGATCTAGGTAATCTCTGGGGATTCCTCCAAAGTTCTTCTGGGATTTCTCAAAGAGTTCTTTGTGTGATTCATTAGGGTTTTTTTATTCTAAGATTCCTCCTTGGCCAATTATTTTGGTTTCGCGTCGCGTCATTCCTCCTAGGATCCCTCCAGAACCAAGCAGTTCTGAGATTCCTCTTGATAATCTCGTCGAATTACTCAAGGATTTTCTCCAGGAATTCGTCTTGGCAATTTCTTTGGAAGCAACATTCTTTTTAACAATTGATAAACAACCAGCTCTAATTCCTTAAGAAGTTTCCAGTGTAGTTTTCGTAGAACTTCCTTTTGAAATCCATATAGAAAGTTTCTCCGTAAAATTTACCAGGAGTTTTTCTTTGGATTTCCATTTGAACTTTATCCTGAGATTCCTCCACGAATTTCTGCGCTGGTCAAACCTGTTGGAATTCCGTTTTTATAAACGTTACGATAGCTTGGTCTCTAATTGCAACAATACTTTTTCTGAGTTTTTAAAATGGAAGAATTAAGAGTAATCTTGAAATAAATAAAATGTTTATCATTTCTAATTTTACATACTTGAGGCTGTAATGGACGTAATGGAATTCGACGAATTTTAGACTAGGGATTAAAAAATGTTCCTAACTGACGTACACGGTAAAAAAAATCACTCAAAATATGAGTTTAAAAATAATCACTCAAAGGGGCTTTTCCCTCTTTCAAAATTTTTAGTTAAAAATAAATAACAATAACAATACTGAGTTTAAAAATGAGGAACGAAATACAAGACCATAAAACTTAAAATGAAACCTCTTAGATTTCCCTCAGAAATATTATCCAAGAAATTGGGTCTCGGGATTTCAGATAATCCCGTACCATTCCGCTAGGTTATCTCTTGGAACTCGATGATAAGTTTTTATTTTGGACAGCTAAAAGTGTTCCAGACACCTGAAAATTTTCCACGAGTTCCTCTTTAGTTTTCTTGTGAAGTTCTTTCTGATATGACCGTGACGTCCGTTCTTGAATTCCTCCTGATTGGCTTCCCCAAGAAATTCCTTCTCGGATTTCTGATAATCTCGTACGATTCTATTTCGTTTTCGTTATCTCTTGGATCTCGATATGAAGTTTTTGTTTGGACATCTGAAGGTGTTATTTCCCAAGAGTTTCTTTTAGGATTTTTATTTATTTATTTCTGATATTACTCCAGGTGTCCCTTCTTGAATCTCCACAGAAGTTTTTCCTGGGATTCTAACAATATTTTTTCTTGGATTCTTCAAAAAGACCCTTTTGCATTTCTTCCAGGAAATATTGCAGGAATTCGTCCATGAATTTCTCCAGGTGTTTCTTCTGGGATTCCAACAGAAGTTCCTTCTGGAAATTCCCCAGGAGTTCGTTCTTCAAATCTATTAGGATTTTTTTCTCTGGAAATTGGGTTCTTTAGGGGTATCCATATTATTCCATAATCGGAATCTCCGTCCAAAAATTTGTCGAAATCCAAAAGTCCATCAATTTTGGTGCCCGGGAACTATTTTTAAAATGCATTTAAAATTTGTATGTTTTTTTTATGTTCGAGATGAACTGTCCTTTTTTTGATTGAACTATTCTGCCCATATTCGCATAGTCGATGTAACCACCATTAGCAATGCCACCGTACAAAAGCTAATATCTAACACGTGTGCATATTTGTGACCAGTTTTATTCAAAAGATCACAAGATCTAACCCTTAGTTAGATGTCAAGGCGGAAGAAATCTTGAACTTTATATTTATTCATTGTTAAAATTCCAAAAGTATGTTGAAAAGTACAGTGGCGCTTACATCGACTATGCGAATATGGGCAGTATTATTCTATCCACAAAAATAAAAACTGTTGTGTTTATTCAACCATCAAAACAAATGTATTGGAACGAAATAAAATCACGTTATACTCAGAAAAATGACCTCTTTCTATTAGGATATAGAAAAAAGCAATATTTTGTTCACTAAACAACTCAATTGTCCAGGGTTTCTTGCTAGGTCCCTTCTAGGAATCTTCCCGTAGTTTGTTCTGAGAATCCTCCAGGAGCCTTATTTGAGGCCCTGCTGGAGTGCCCGAAAGAATCCGCTGAACACATTCGTGAAGGAATCACCAAGCGTAATTCGTGGAGGAATTCCCAGAAGAATTTTAGAATTCCTAGTGGAATCCCCAGAAGGAATTCTCAGAGACGCCGGGATCCACTATAGACTACCATTACCTATAAGTTAATATGAACTCCTTTTTTGTTCAAGCTTGTTGGAAAAATGTAATCAAGCTTAACTACTGATAAGCATCGTTTTCCTCCTCTCCTCTTTTCTCTTTTCTTTGCGTAACGATCCAACTGGGACAAAGTCTGCTTCTCAGCAGTGCTCTTTGGCAAGTAGTATCCAACGTTATTAACTGACAACTTTTTCTGCCATTGAGTATTTTGCATGCGTATGTCATATGGCAGGCACGAATATATTCTATGCCCAATGAAGGATATTCCCCTAATGAAATTTACCTGGACTGATCGGGAATGGAACCCATCATCCTTAGCATGGCTGAATACCCGGGCATTTACGGTTCTTAGATAATCTAAATCACCCTAGATTACCATTAGTTTGGTCGCCTTACGTATAGTTTTTCATTGTAACACCCGAGTCCCAAAAGGTTCACCCAATAGTCACCTTTTTCTGTAGTTCTCTTTGTGCGAAATCTTTTTCGCGTCCCATTTACTCTACAAAGCATCATCCATGCAAAAGTAATTAAGCACCTTTCAAGGTTGCTGCTGCACAAGATTCAAAACGTTTGAGAAGTTTAACACATTACCTATCATCACCCGACTCGGAACTCGGTGAATTGAGCTGTTGGTTACAGCAACCTGAAGCTTCACCATTATTGTGAGCTTTCCACCCCTTTTTTGTTTTGCGAAGCTTTGCGGTGAAGGTGAAGTGCTGCACTGGTGGTGTAATTGAAACGTTTCGTTAAAGCTCTCTCGAACTGGTATTAGTTAGGGTTACCAAGATGATTAACTAGTTACCTGCTAAATGTGCCTTTTTATTTCTTGAATCAACAAGTGTCCATCATTTAACGCTCCATAAAGATTATTTTTACAAAAATCATCGATTTTTGATTCTAATTCAGTTTTTCCTCATCTCCACTTCCAGAACAAGCAAATCAACCACAATGCTTCCCCGTTCCGACGCTGGGGTCAATCGTCGCTGCGGTCCCGCTCGGGAGATCAACGAACACCCGGTTCATCGCACCGAAGGCCGTCGTCCCTGGCTGCCTCGGAGAGCGATGTCTACACCAAGTCCATCGACGATGACTACAGCTCGACCAAGAGCGGGTACAATCCGTACCTGGATGGTGCCAGCACGGTAACGACGGACTCGACGCAAACAGCCGGCGGTACGGGCAGCAACAGCACTGGAGGTCCGGTGGGGGTCGCCTCGTGGGGAACGTCGTTTGAGAAACTGTTGGAAGATGCAGCTGGACTGCACACGTTTTCAGTAAGTTTAACAATTGAATATTTTTTGGAATGTGTTCAAACTTTCTCATGTCTTCCTTACAGGAATTTCTCAAAAAGGAGTTTTCCGCTGAGAATATTTACTTCTGGACGGCGTGTGAGCGTTACCGGCAGATTACCGATAGAGAGGAACGCGCCAAGGAGGCACAATCCATATTTGCCAAACATCTTGAATCGGGTTGCGGTGAGCCGGTGAACGTGGACTCGATCGCACGGAACATTGCCAAAGAGAATTTGCCGCAGGCAGAACCTACGTTGTTTGCCGCTGCCCAGAAGCAAATTTTCAACCTGATGAAGTTCGACAGCTATCAACGGTTCATCAAATCGGACATGTACAAAACATGCCAGGATTCGGAGGCGAAGGGACATCCTTTGCCCTATCCAGGTGAGCAGCTGGACCCGCTGCTGAGGACCGGGTTTACTCTGCAAAGTGCAACTAAGCTGAAGAAGTCGTTGAGTAATGCTGAAGACAGGCGGAGGAAATCGTTGCTGCCGTGGCATAGGAAGACGCGGAGCAAGTCAAAGGATCGTGGCGATTCGGAGAGTCGGAAGGAGAGTGGAAAATCATCGCTATCCAATGGGGGAGGGACTGGTGGTAGTAGTAATACCTTGAAGGTCTTGTCTACCAATTCTACTAGTGATATTCATAGTTCTAGGAGTTCCTTAGCTAGGTAAGTATCTTTGTATCAAATTCTCTATATGTTATAGACTTCAGAGTGCCTCATATTGCCGTTTTTTGACATCCTAACAAGCATTGAAACTGCAATGGTATTCATTTTATAATTTTTCCAGCTTTGATGCCGCCATCGGCAAGTCGTACGATCAGGACGACACCCGCAACACTCTGTGCCGTGTGATATTGTCGAACGGAGCGACGACGGTGGTCCAGACGCGCTCCAACGAAACCATCAAGGAACTAGTCGAACGATTGCTGGAGAAACGCGGCATCGTTTACAATGCGTACGAGGCGTTCCTGGCCGGCAATCACAAACCCCTGGATCTGGACGGTCCGTCTTCTAGTCTCGCCGGGAAGGAAGTGAACATCGACCAACGGGTGGTGTTCAAATTGAGTCTTCCGAACCGAAAGATGATTTCCGTCAAAAGCAAAGCCACCAAGCCGTTGGGCGACGTCTTGAGGCCGATTCTGTTGAAGTACAACTACGAGCTGGACCAGATGAACGTCTACTCCAAGGATGCGTACCTGGATATGACTTATCCGGTTACAAGTGTGGACGGACTGTGGTTGCAGGTTCGTAACGGAAACGAAAGTGAATTTCATCAGGATCTTACGCGAACCATTGCTTCGCGATCCGAAAGAGCTTACGCTAATCAGGTACCTCCGCTCCCTATTATCGCTACCTCCCAGCACCAGCAGATCATTAATCATTTCCAACAGCAATTGCATCAACAAGCACACGCCCAGCCACACAGTTTTGCAATGCCATCATCCAACGGAAGCGCTTCCAATTACATTACTAAAAAGTCCCAAAACATGTACAGCAATCAGTCGTATAACAACAATAATAACAACTTCCAGTTGAAGAGCAAAGAAGACTTCAAAGACGATACCAAACAGGAGCTCAACATGCTGGACGAAATCACCAACAAAGTTTTCAACGAGCTGATGAACGGAAAGATTGCCAACGGAAAAACTCCAGAAGACTGTACCTCGGATAGTTCATCCACCAGGAGGGACCGATTCCGGAGGCGGGGATCTAACGCCCCGTCGGAAAGTGGCCGAGGAGCTAAGAGCAAGAAATGTTCAACTGCTGGCTCGGAGGATGGTGGCGAAAGTGTTAATAACGTGGGAACCAAAAAGCCCATCATTGCCAAACTGAAGGCTGGAGTGAAGCTGCAAATCCCAACGCGATCGCAAAATGACGGTAAGATTGAATATTTTTAAGATTACGAATTGTGTATTGATTAAAACTTTTTTTCACAATTGTAGAGCTTTTGGAAGGTTTGAAGCGTGCCCAGCGTTCTCGCCTGGAGGATCAAAGAGGAACCGAAATCAATTTCGAGTTGCCGGATTTCCTGAAGGATAAGGAAAATTTCACATCCACCAGTCAATCGGCTACGACAACCACATTGGCCACGGCAACATCCGCCACCACTAACGCACCCACCGGAGGACCTGCAAATCCTACAAAGCTCACACGAAGGCCTGGTGTCAAGCGACCGGAGTTTACCACCAGTTCATCCGTTGAGTTTCCACTGAGCACCAGCACAAACGGAGGATCATTGCAGCAAATCAACCGACCACAGCCGGCCCCACGATTGTCCATCACCAGTACCCGGGGTCTAGTGGGTAGTGGGAGCAGCCCGACGTCCCCCGGCGTGTTGCCAGTGCATTCGGCTTCCAGTGAGAGTAATTTGAACAATCTCTCGCTGCGATGCAATGCCTCTCCCTTGATGCTGGACGACAACGGCAACGGATCACAGTCGGAGAACAGCTATGCAGGTAAGTTCTACGAGTACATACCAATGGGCTTTTGATGTCGTTCATGGTCCAACCGGCTATTGAAAATATGTGTTTTCTCATTTTCCAACATGTCAATACAGGAAGCTTTTCAAGTGTTATCGAGATGATCATGAGTGTAAAGTGAGGGTGCCCTTCTCGATTCCCGCGGGACGCCAATACGGTATTTATCAAAACGGGTTTCGGATAGTCTGTGTTGTATTCTGTATTGCACTCCCATAAGTAGCACTATTCTGTGTCTCGTTGATTGAGAATTATGTAGTCGTCATGTTTCCAGTAGATTATTGTGTGTAGCTTTTCATTTACAAAAAAAAACATGTAGACTTCGGAACATTTAATATCGAGTGTTTAGTTAGAATCGAAGAGTGTGATCAAAGTTGTATCAAAAATGCAATACGTACATTTCTAGTTTATATTTACTCATAAACCTATGGTCATATCAAAGCCTATCTCAGATTTCTTTCCATCTACCTATTTATCGCCTTTTCTATAAAAAAAAACTTCGTTTCGCCATACACAAACAGCCGTAAGGCCTCTAAAAAAAGTAAGAAAAGTTATCAAATCATAAAATTTATTTACACTGTTGTCATCTGGACATGAGCAACAGTGCCGTCCAATAGTAGATGTCAATAACATCAAATCGACTGCAACATTTTAATGGGGCTATCCATTACCCATTCAGGATGCCGTTGTAAAAAGTACAACACAACCAAAAAACCTCGCTCATCGTATATAGCGCTAGCGCGGTGAAGTTTCAGCTACTTGATGGCACGTGTCCTGAAAGGTTAAGTACGTTACGGTCCGATTATATTTTTCTAGAATTCCCTTGAATGTTCTTACAGGGTTTTGGACTTATGGAGGAATTTCTATGGGAATTCCTGAAAGAATTGCTGGAGGAATAGCTGGAATAAATTCCCGCAAGTATTTAGTCTAGTCTACACATACACAGCAATATCTTGAAAGAATCCTGGAAAAGCCGGCCAACTGTGCAGGGTTATCGACATGGGCGAAACTACCGGGGGTGCCGGGGTTGCCAGGCACCCCCTAGAATTTGAATGCATTGCTGTGAGATATGGGGCGATGAATGATGAATGGATGAACTCATGAATATTTGTTTGTAGTGCACCCCCTGGCAACAAATCGTAGTTTCGCCCATGGTTATCGAATACAATTGAACAACAGAACAATAGAACAACGATATCTCGTCAGCCGCGTTATATATGAGATGTGAAATATAAACGTTGAGAGTGACGTTACTAAAAGCTATTGACACTCCACTGAAGCTCTTCTTCCTGAGATGGGACATAGGAATTCTCGCCTAATGCCCTGGCTCAAAAGCCTAGGCTTAAGCGCCATATCTACCTCTTTAAGGTGAAACGTCAATAAATCCCATTGCAACTTTGGATACAAACTTTAGAGGCACAAATCTGACAAACGAGGCCTCGAACCAAGCCGCACTTGTTTATCCTGGCTTTGCTCACTTGCAAAAAGAGGCAGCTTTTCCAAATCGAGCGCATTTGTTTACGAATTTCCAAGATTGGTGCTCTTGAAAACGTGAGTAGGGGTGCAAGTCGGCCATTGTGGCAGCCATATTGGTATTCTCTGAAGTTTCTCCTTAAACGAGAAAAAGTGGTCCCACCTCCTTTTACGTTTACGAATTAAACGATAAATTGCCAAGACATATCATTGCACGTGCCCAGAATTCTTCCAGCAGCACTGTTATTGTGTTTCGAAAATCAGACAGCCCATTACATACCAGCTTTTCCATCCGATCGGCTAAATCGTTGAATGACATCACAAATGCCGCGAATACAACGTGCCCACACCTCACTTGTTCATCGATTTTAAATCGGCGTATGATACAATCGATCGAGACCAGCTATGGCAGATTATGCACGAATACGGATTCCCGGATAAACTGATACGATTGATCAAGGCGACGATGGATCGAGTGCTGTTCGTAGTTCGAGTATCAGAGACACTCTCGAGCCCCTTAGAATTTCGCAGAGGGTTACGGCAGGGTAATGGTCTTTCGTGCTTGCTGTTAAACATTGCTTTAGAGCAGTGTTTCCCAAACTTGTGGAAGCTATCGCCCCCTTGAAGCTGATAAAATAAGTTTTCGCCCCCCTAAGTTTGACTTTTTTAATCAAAATTTGAAGCTTTGCAATTGAGCTAAATCTCGGATTTCCAATGATTGTAGACCATCTGCTGTCACGACATTTATTTAAATTTTTCAAAAATATCCCAACGCACCAAGTTCTTTTACCACAAATTTTCATTATTTTTAATTTACTTGCAGTTTTAAATTTGAAATACAATATGTACATATCGTAAATAACATTCAATATCATATTTTTCTAGAATTTGAAGCAAATGAAGCTTCCTAATATATGTTTTTACAAAAACATAGTAATGTGTTCCATGATCAGAGTTGAAAGACGTCAATCAAGACGTCAATTAGGGAAATAGGGAATCCCTCTATTCAGTTGTCAAATTATCTGTCACGCGTTGTCTTCGATCAAGGGGTATTCGACCATGGAGTCTAAAGAGTCTGCACAGATAGATCGGCACACGTCGCAACAGTAAGATATTTTCAAAATCTACTACAAAGCCAAAGCATAAGATATCTTAAATACATTTTTTTAATTCTATCGGAATATCCCAGGACAAAACAAAAGACAAATATGTACTGGAAAAAATCAAAATTTCAATAAGAACTTCTAGACTCAGCAAATAACGTGAACTACTGATTTTAGGCCAGTTGTTTTAACTACAATCTATAATTGGTAATTCAACTTTTCAAAAAGTAGCTGCGAAAATCATTAGAAACCCTTAACAAATACTGAGAAGAGAAAACAATTTTTGGAAATTTGTTTCAACAAATCAATAGATATTTGTGACTGGTTACATTTTAATTTTAAAGGGTTCAACTATTCATCAGCTTTTGAAAAATCGCCCCCTTGTTGGAATTTTCGCCCCCAAATTATGAGTTTTCAAATTTTCGCCACCATGTAGTTTTCGCCCCCAAGGGGGCGATTTCGCCCACTTTGGGAATCACTGCTTTAGAGGGTAAAGCGGGGATAAACACGGGCCGAACGATTATCACGAAGTCCGTTCAGCTGCTTGGTTTAGCTGATGATATTGATATTATAGCTAGAAAATTTGAGACGATGGTGGAAACGTACATCCGACTGAATCATGAAGCCAGGCGAATCGGATTAGTCATTAATGTATCGAAGAAAAAGTATATTATGGCAAAGGGCTCCAAGGAGGTATCACCGCGCCCGCCATCCCATTTCTATCGACGGTGGTGAAATCGAGGCGGTTGAAGAATTCGTGTACTTCAACCTCACTGGTGACCGCCGATAACGATACCAGCAGAGAAATTCAGAGACGCATTATGGCAGGAAATCGAGCTTACTTTGGACTCCGTAGAACTCTACAATTGAACAAAGTTCGCCGTCACACGAAATTAACTATCTAAAAATGTCTGATTAGACCGGTAGTCCTCTATGGGCATGAAGCATGGACTCTATGTGCAGCGGACCAATAGCCCTTGGAGTTTTCGAACGGAAGGTGCTGCGTACCATCTACGGCGGAGTGCAGATGGAAGACGGGAATTGAAAAAGGTGAATGAACCTCCTCCTCTTCTTGGCGTAACGTCCTCCTGGGACAAAGCCTGCTTCTCAGCTTAGTGTTCTATGAGCACTTCCACAGTTATTAACTGCATTGGCGTAACTAGAGGGGGGGCCAGGGGGGCCAGGCCCCCCCCAGAATCCGCCAGGCCCCCCCCAGAAATTTTTATGACTTTATATATAGAAATTAGAAAAAATCTGAAAACCACTGTCGTGGTGACAAACATAGATCTATATTCTCAATTTAGTTGAAAATCGGAGCTTTTGACTAGCGAAGTTGGATTTTTCTCCAAATCCGTGCGTCGGACCTAACTTCGGAAGTGGTGCGCTGTATAGCAAACAGCTATACAGCGCACCACTTCCGAAGTTAGGTCCGACGCACGGATTTGGAGAAAAGCCCAACTTCGCTAGTCGAAAATTCCGGGTTCCAACTGCACGTACAGTAATAGAAATTTATTTGGCATAATATGTGTTTAAATTGACAGTTATTGGAGACAAGCAATACTTTGTACATCTTCTTTTTTAAATCGCTGAGAAATTAAATCTAAATGATAATTTCCAGGAATTCTTGGATGGGTATCTTTAAGAATCTTTGAATTTTTTAGCAGCATTACTGCAAAATATGGTTAAGTGCTTCTTTATCGAAATCAAGTATCATGTGGGAATAAAACTCTGGTTGAATTTGCAATGGAATTCCAGCAAAAGTTTGTGAATTCCTAGTGAGAATAGATGTACGTAGCTGAAGCGTAAACGCGAGTGTATTCATTAAAACCATGCTGGAGGTGATTTCTAGTCAAACACTATTAATTTCTTTTATTTCGTGGGCCAGGGGTATTTTTGCGTCTATCAAACAACGCACAAATTCAAATGGTCATTGAGGAAGTTTTAATATATTTAAAAGCTGGTGCTGCAAGATGTAATCGTAAGTTTGAAGGTATTCATGATTGGACTTGAAAAAGAATTGGTATTCATGAGATAATTGTGAAAGAATTCCTGGATGACTTCTTGGAGATTGTTTTGGCTTCTATGTCCCCCTAAAATTATCTAAAATTTCAATACAAATTTCAATACAAATCGCTGGAGGAATCCCTCTAGAAATCCTTCAAATTATTCAAAAAATCTACAAGTAATCCTGAAAAAGCCCTGGAGTGAATCCCTGGAAAACACTATGAACGGAATACTGAAACTTTTTAACTAACCTTGCTAACCGCTGAATAATTAAAAAAAAAATCCCGAGAGAAATTTCGGAAGAAATCATTACAAGAATTCTCGAAGCAATACCTGCAGGAATCCCTGCAGTAATTTGTGAAAGTATACCTGGAGGAATCCCTGGATGAATTCCAGGAGGAATCCAAAAAGTAATTATGCTAGGAATTTCAGCAAAAAAAAAAATCTGAAGAATCCGCATTAGAAATCCCTGTAGAAATTACTAGAAAATTTTTTAGATGAATCCTTGGAGGAATTTCTGGATGCATTCCTGGAGGAATCCTTAGAAGAATTCTTCAAGAAATCACAGGAGGAGTTCCTAGATGTATTTCTGGAGGATATCCGGGAGAACCTTCTGGAAAAATTCCATGCGGAATCTCTGGAAAAGTTCCTGGACTGATGCCTGGAGCATTAGAGGATTTTTTTTATTATCGTACAAATTGGTATGAAGTTTCTGAAGGTTAATGAAATAAGGTAGGGATCATATATATTTGAAAAACTAAGTTGAAAAAAATCAGGGTTGCCTAATTTTCCGGAAAACTCCAGTGAAAATCAAACATTTTCCACAGACACCACCTACTTTGAAAAATCATAGAACGAAGCATCATAGGCACATTTTTTTTTGTGAAATCATAAGCAAATTTTCTCAGCAATTCCAAGATGGATTTCTGGAGGAAATCCTAGAAAATTTTTTGGACAAATTCCTGGCGGATACCCTGGAAAAGTTAATGGATTGATTGATTGATTTGTCTTTTTTAAAGAGACTTTCAGCCATTGGCTCCAAAGTTAATGGATACATTTCTGAAGGAGGCATCCCTGGAGAAGTTCCTGGAGTAATGCCTTGAGCATTAGAGAAATTTCTGATGAAATTCCAAGATAAACTTCTAGAAGAATTCCCAGAGGAATTTCTGGAGGAATTCCAGGAGGAATTCTTGGAGGAATCTCACGGAAGAATCCTTAGAGGAATCCCTGCAGGAATTTCTGGTATATTCTTGGAGGAATTCCTGGTGGAATTTCTAGAAGAACCCGTGAAATAACTCCTGGACGAATTTCTAGAGGCATCCCTGGAGTTGAAATTCATGGATTTATTCCTAGAGGAAACCTGAAAGAATTTCCGGAGGAATCCCTTGGAAAAATTCCTATAGAATTTCCTGAAGAATCTCCTGAAAGAATATCGGAAGCAATCTCTAAAGGATTTCCTGCAGAAATTCCTGGAGGAATGCTGTAGGATTTTCCGAAGAAATTCCTGGAGGGATTCCTGGATCAATTTCTGAAGAAATTCCTGTAGGAATTTCTGAAGAAATACCTACGGTAAATCTTGGTGGAATTTCTTGAGGAGCCCCTGGAGACACTGCGAAGGTAATTTCTGAGGAATTCCCAGAGGAATTCCTGAAGGAATTCCTACATGAATTCCTGAAGGACTTTCTGAAGGAATTCCTGGAGAATTTCTGAAGAAACCTCATAAGGAATTCCCGCAAAATTTCTTAGAGAAATTTCTACAAAAAATCTTGAAAGAATCCCTGAAGATATTCTTGGAAAGAACCCTGGAGAAATCTCTGAAACTCTGGAGGAACCTTAGGAGGGATTCCTGGAGGAACTTCCGGACAAGTTTCAGGTGGAATTTCAGGAGGAATTTCTGGACAAATCTTTATAGGAAATCTTGGGGAAATTCCATGGAACTATTCATGGATTAATTCCAGGAGGAATCCTTTAATCAATTCTTTGAGGAATAGTTCAATGAATTCCTGGAAGAATCTCTAGAGGAATTCTGGAAGGAATCTATGGAGAAATTTCTGAATATATTCATAGAGAAATTCCCAAAGAAATTCCTAGAGAAATTCCTAGAGGAATTCTGAGAGGAATTTCTAATGGAGTTCCAGGAGAAACTTCCAGAGGAATTTCTGGAGGACTTACAGGAGCAATTTCAGAAGGAATTTCTGGAAGAATTACTGGAGAAATCATCGGAGGAATTTCTGGAAGAATCCATGAAATAATTCCTGGAGGAATGTGTAGAGGAAACCTCAGAGACTAAATTCCTGGATTAATTCTTGGGGGAAACCCTGGAAGGATTTCTGGAGGAATTCTCGGAACAATTCCTGAAGGAATTGCTGTACGAATTTCCGAAGAAATTCATGGAGGAATTCCTGGATCCATTCCTGAATAAATTACCGAAAGTATTCCTGAAGAAATACCTGGGGTAATTTTTGGTGAAATTCGTGGTAGAACTCCTAGAGGAGTCCCTGGAAAAATGCCTGGATGAAATCCTGGAAGAATCCCAGGAGGAATACCTGGAATAATTCTTGAATAAATTCCAGAAAGAATTTGTGGGGAAATTTTTAAAAGAATCCCTTGAGGATTTCCTGGAGGATTCCTGAAAAAATATTTGAAGGAATTCCTAGAGATATCTCAGGAGGAAATCATTCAGGAATCCCAGGAAGAACTATTGAAATATTTCTTGGATAAACTCCGAGAGGAATTCTTGGGGTAATTTCTAAATGAATCCCTGGAGGATTTTCCAGATAAATTCTTGGAGAAATTGCGGTAATAATTTCTGAAGGAATCCTGGATTAATGCCTGGAGGAATCCCTATGGAAATCTCTGGAGGAACTTCTGGAGGAATGCCTGGAGAACCCCTGCATAAATTCCTGGAGACATGCCTGTATCAATTCCTGGAGGAATCTCTCAAGAAATTCCTTAAGAAATCCCTGGAGGATACCCTGGGGAATTGCCTTGAAAAATCCCTGGAGAAATTCCTGGACTAATTCCTGGAATAATCTCTGGATATATTTCTAGATGAGTACCTGGTGGAGTTTTCAAAAGAATTCTGGGAGCAATCTAGTGGAGTTTAGAGTTTTTAGAAGAACTCCCGAAGCAATCTCTAGATGAATTGCTGGAGAAATCCTGAGATGAGTCCATGGAGAAACTCCCTGGAGAAATTTCTAAAGAAACCTCTCGAAAAAATCCTAGAGGAATCCTTAGAGAAATTTCTAGAGAAATTCTTGGAAGAATCCCTGGGAAAACTCTTTGAAAAATCCCTGGAGGAATCCCTGAAGCAATTTCTGGAGAAACCTCAGGAGGAATGCCTGGAAAGTTCTGGACAAATTCCTGCAGGAAGTTCTGGATAAATTCCTTGCGGAATCCCAGGAAGAATTCCTGGATTAATCTGTAAAGGAATTTTTGTGGAAATTGCTTGGAACTATCCCTGGAAGAATTCTTGAATGAATTCCTGGAGGAATCTCGGGGGAAGGTTCTGGAAGCAGTTAATGGAGGAATTTTTAAAGAAATTCCAAGAGAAATTTCTGAAGAAACTCCAAGAGAAATTTCTAGAGGAATTCCCAGAGCAATTTTTGGAGGAATTCCAGGAGGGATTCCTGAAGGAATTGCGGTATTATTTTCTAAAGGAATTCCTATGGGAGTTCCTGGATCAATTCCTGGAGGACTTTCTGAAGGGATTCTTGGGGTAATACTTAAGCAACCTCTTGAGGAATTCCTGGAGGCATCCTTAGAGGAATTTCTAGAGAATTACTTGGAAGAATTCCCGGGGGAATTCTTGCAAAAAAAAATTGGAGGAATCCCTGAAACAATTTCTGGGAGAACCTCAGGAGGAATTCCTGGACAAATCTCTATAGGAAATCTTGAGGAAAATCCGTGGAACTATTCATGGAAGATCTGCAGGAGGAATCCCTAAATGAATATCTTGAGAATCTCTGAATGAATTCCTGGAAGAATCTCTAGAGGAATTCTGGAAGGAATCCATGGAGAAATTTCTGAAGGAATTCAAGGAGAAATTTTTAGAGGAATTCAGAAAGGAATTTCTGGTGGAGTTCCAGGAGGATTTTCTGGAGGAATTACTGCAGGAATCATCGGTGGAATTCCTGGAGGGATCCACGAAATAAATCCTGGAGGAATGTGTAGAGGAAACCTTAGAGAAGAAATTCCTGAAAGAATTTTCGGAGGAATTCATGGAAGAATTCCTGGATCCAAACTTGAATAAATTCCTGGAGTAATTCCTGAGGAAATACCTGGGGTAATACCTGGAGAAATTCTTGGTAGAACTCTTGCAGAAGTCTCTGGAGAAATGCCTGAATGAAATCCTAGAGGCATGCCAGGAGTAATACCTGGAATAATTCTTGAAAAAAATCCGGGAGGAATTTCCGAAGGAGTTCCTGGAGGAATCTCAAGATTCATTCCTGATGAAATACAAAGTTTGATTTCTGAGGGAATTCCAGGAGGATTTTCTGAAGAATTCTCAGGGGAAATACTGAAGAAACCGCTGAAATTCCTGAGGAAATCCTGAAATCCTGGATTAATTCCTGCGGGAGTTTGTGATGGAATCCCAATAAGAGTTCTTCTAGAAATGTTTAAAATAATCTCGGAATTCGTTTTTGTAAGAATAACAGAAGAAATTTCCGGTGAATCCCTGGAGGAACTCTTGAAGTAATTTCTGAAGAAACCCGATGAGGAATCCCGGAAGCAAGCCCCATTAGGAACTCTTTATGGAATCTTAGGAGAGCTTTCTTAGCGAATACCTGGAAGATTACTTGTAGGAATATTCCTGGATAAAAAAAAATGAAGAAATCAATGTCTGCAGTAATTGTTGAAGGAATACTAGGATCTAGTGGAGCGGACCTGGTGGGATGGTTAGAACACTTGACTATCACGCCGAGGGATCGAATCCCACTCCCGACAAACTCGCAAAATTTGACTTCTTCCTTCGGAAGGGAAATAAAGCGTGGGCCCCGAGATGAACTAGCCTAGGGCTAAAAATCTCGTTAATACACATAAAAAAAACTAGGATCCCTAAAGGTTTTTTGTACAAATTTTTCAAGCAATTCTTGGAGTGTTTTTTTAAGAATCTCTAAGCAAAATTTTCTAAAAGAATTTCTGGAATACATTCCTGCAGAAATACTTCGAATCATTCCAGATGTAATTATTGGAGCAATCTCTAGTGGAATTTTGGAAGGCATATATAGAGATAACCCTGTAGAAATCTCTGAATACCTGCAGAAATACCTTAAAGGATCTCTGGAGAAATTCCTGAAGGAAACTTCGAAAAAAGCACTGTAACAATTACTGGAGGAACCTCTATAGATATCCCAGGACAAATCCCCGAAAAAATGTCTAGTGGAATCCCTAGATGAATTCTTGATTGAATTTCTGGAACAAGCCAAGATGGAATCACTGAATTAAGCTATGAAAAAAAATCTTGGAGGAATTGTTCGTACTCATATAGTTTACAAAACTATGAACAAATCTGAAACAGTCATTTTGATTACTCAAAACTACAATACTGATTTGCATATTCACTTATCGGGCGCCCATCCCGCTTAAAATTCATCTCAAGTCAGGCCCCCCCTGGGCCCCCTCCAGGAAAAAATGCTAGTTACGCCAATGATGAGAGCTTCCTCTGCCAATGACCATTTTGCATGTGTATATCGTGTGGCAGGCACGAAGATACTCTATGCCCAAGGAAGTCAAGGAAATTTCCTTTACGAAAAGATCCTGGACCGACCGGGAATCGAACCCGTCACCCTCAGCATGGTCATGCTGAATACCCGTGCGTTTACCGCCTCGGCTATATGGGCCTTATATGAATGAACCACGAACTGCATCAGCTGCTGAGAGATCCAACCATCGTACTCACCACCAAAATCGGGAGGCTATAGAGTACTGGTTTGCTGAATATGATACACCGCGCGGCCTTTGTAATGTTCCAAACACGCATTTGCACGAACTTCCACGCGGCAAATCCTTTTGGAAAGGAACAGCCGCATATGAGGAAACGCCGCAATGTTATCTCCCATAGGTATGAAGTAAAAGGGGAGCAAAGAACGGGGCTGTTTCTTTCCTCAGGGATTTACCGCGTGTACTTTTGGGCAAATGCATCAACATTACAGGCTTTATTAGGTTTGCCAAACAAACCCATTTGGTATTGCTGAGAAACCCTATACCTACACATCACATGCTGTCGTCATTTTTGTCGAGATCTTCATACAAATGTACACTAGCCTCTGTAAAGGTAGCACATCAATGTGGTTGAGCAGCTATGTTGTGGACGCTTATTGTTTGTTATTCACGAATCTATTAATTTGTTACTAAATTGTCCTATTTCTTTTTATTCTGTTTTGCAGACACGACTTTGATTTTTACCCACGGTCCCGTTAATACAGCCACGTCCCCCGAGACATCGCCATCAGCCCGCACCGCCCACCTTCGAGGGTCAAATTTTCACCTGAGTACGGGTGACAGTTACGATCCTTCACAACCTAGTAACGACCCCCAGGACACAAATCCCTCGGGCAACTATCATTCGTATCACCATCACCACCACCACCATCATCATCACCATCAGTCTGGCCATCATGCCCAGCAACAACAGCAGCAACAGCAGCACCATCACCATCTCACTGCTAGTACCAGCAGTGGCAGCTCAACCAGTACCAACAGCAGCAACACAGGCACCAATACCAGCAGCAGTAGCAGTAGTAGCGATGCCGACAATCAGAAGGGACCACCACCTTTGCCACCGAAGCCAAAAATTCTTCCCATCAAACCGTCCAACTGGGGCCACGCACCACCAGGGTCCAACAGTAGCAGTAATGGCAACAGCATGAGCACCAGTTTATGTAACCTATCTACTAGCTCAACAAATGGGAACGGTATTATTGGTAATAGTAATAGTAGTAGTAGTCAAAACGGTGTTAGTAATAGTAATAGTAACGGAAGTGGCAAAGATCGACGATCGTCTGGTCAGCAGCACCAGGGAGGCTCACTGGAACGCCATTCTCAGTCTCAGCAACAGTCGCAGACGAGGAGCGTCTTTCTGGACCACACAACAAGCAGCTTTGTGTAACGAGATGAAAGATATAATGTACATATGTTAGGACAATTCAAGATTTACTGTATTAAATGTGAACAGATTTTTTATTCGGCAATACGCTTCAGAAGCTGTTTTGTACGTATTTTTCCTAAGCTGTGCACGTATTTTTCATAAATTGATTTTATTTATTTTGCTGTCGACTGTCTGTATTATTTCAGAACTTTTTCACTTCACTATGTAGATATGGAGATTTATATACTGAAAATATAACTAATGTTTTTTTAAATTTATTTGTGGTTTTTATAAATATCACATGCCATTTTAGGAATCATGGTTAAATTGGATTTAGGAAAAATCCGTAGCAATCGTTTCAATATCATTCGTCTGAAATTTAATGATGGTTTCCATAAAGACTGGAGTAGCTGGCGCTCTCCATCCTAGGTCACGCTTAATTCTCACTAGGTAATTATCGTTATCGTTGCACCCATCCATATTTCCGGTTGCGCTCCACGTCATCTTGATGCAACTGGCCTCCAGGGCGTGATCGAGTCGAGGTGAATGTACTTCAAATTTTAGTCCTTAAGATCGTATAAACTATAACCGAAGACTACTTTATCAACAAGACATGCAACTCTGTGATTTTCCCATACTAATGGCAAGCGTCAACGACGGCACCGCCGCCTGGTGAGCTAAGGTGGTACATTTGTGTAAAAGTGTAAGAGTGTATTGGTGCGAGTATGAAAATTTACACACACTATCATGAATAGTGCCACCTTCATCCGGGGTGGCGCTGCTAGCAGTGGCTCTCGATTTTCAGCAGTGTTGCAAGTCTTGTTGATAATGTGGTCTTCGCTATAACCATAGCTTTAGTAAGGCGTCTACTAGCGTGGTTCAAAAACTCGTTTTTGCTCCACACCGTTTATTCGATTCGTAATCAGATTCTAAGCCTTCTCCCAAAAATTGAGCTGATTTGGTCGAAAATTGAGAGTGCACAAGCCCTTCAAAGTTTGTATGGGAATTACTATGGGAAAAGGACGTTTTTCATTCAACTGACCGTAGCATTTCTCCAAGTGCCCTAGGCCTAGAGTGTTAGTTGACCCTTGGTAGTCCTAGGCTACTCTATCACCTACAACTTTGCCGAAGACCACATTGAAATCGGACGCCTCATTAATTATTTATTAATTTTTGTCCAGAATGAAAATCCTTGATTATGATTGTTACATTATTGGATGGGCATCACTGCAATTCGCCTTGAAACATAGTAGCCATGATTTATGTGTGCTATCTTTGGCGCCATGAGCAGCAATGTTGCCTGCTGGGAAGTTGAACGATCACTGTTAATGTTTCGCCAGTTGGATGAAAATCGATAATTAATTAATGAGACGTCCGATTTCAATGTGGTCTTCGGAAAAGTTGTAGGTGATAGAGTAACCTAGGAGTACCAAGGGTCAACTAACACTCTAAGGTACCTGGGGAAATGCTACGGTCAATTAAATGAAAAATGTCCTTTTCCCATAGTAATTCCCATACAAACTTTGAAGGGCTTGTGCACTCTCAATTTTCAACCAAATCAGCTCAATTTTTGGGAGAAGTCTGAGAATCTAGTTACGAATCGAAAAAGCGGTGTGGAGCAAAAACGATTTTTTGAACCACGCTAGCGTCTACTTGTACGCTTCAACATTTGGACACTCCAAAGAACTCCGAGATGAAGGACAGCGACGAGGACGATCGAGTAAGCGTCACTATCAATACATCAAGAGGTCCAACTGTTGCAAAACTGGAATGGACCGTATCAAGCTGACTGGTGCCGGTAAAAAGCGACTAAAAACGGCTGGATCAGCGCTATGACAAAGACGAGGCCAAAAAGATAAAAGAGATGCCAACACCCACGGGAAAGCCGTACAAGGACCATTCTCGTAAATCCCTAGCCACATCATCGGTGAACATCCGGCTGCAACGGTACAAAGATCCAAATTTCAAAGACGGAAGGGCAGAGGCAGATGCTGTCCACATGCAGGAGTTTGCAGTCAACTCGGGAATACTCCAAGAGGCTGTAGCTGGGCGCCGTCAATCCGGGAAACCGAAAGTCCCAGGCACGAAGCAAAAAGCAAAAACTGCTCATACTCTACCCGGGAATATTAAGGTTCCTGGTAAGGTGACAGCAGCAGTAGCTGAGAGTCTGCAATCAGGGAATCTAAAAGTCCCAGATAGGAAGACTATTCCGCTATACACGAAGGTTGTAAGTCAAGTACGCATAAGACTAATACCAAAGGACTATCCGACTACAACTCTAGCAATAGCAATATAGCAGCTAATAATGGTACAAGACGCCATTATTAACAAAGTAGTGAAAAATCGGGAAACAGATGTAAAACCGATTTTCAGAGGCTGCACCATAAAAACAGGCGTCTTTGTTATTAACTGCCTTGACGAGTCTACAGCGGACTGAGTAAAAAGAATAACTCCGAGCTTACTTGTATGCGAGGGAGTTGAGTTAATAGCGGTCGACGAAAAGAACATTCCTTGAGCGCGAATCTTGGTAGCCTACCTGCCGAAAAGCGCCATGAAAAACAACGAGAACATAATGGCATTCATCGAGTCACAGATTGACTTGGACACGGACTCCTAGAGAGTTCTGCATCGATCTTGCCCTAACAGGAATGATGTTCAGCTGACTCTTTTTTTGTTTACAGAGACGCAATTACCAACATAAAAATGGTTCAGGTAAATCTACAACGTCAACAAAGGTAAGCCAAAGAAGACCTCGACCTGGTGCACTACAGAAACCGTGGGTCAACAAATGTAGGTTACTCTATGACGATAGCCAAGGACATCTCAGTAAATGGAAGGATTAATTTTACTCCCATTGCAGAATTTATCAAACGAGGCATCGTAGCCATCAGGATGGAGGTTCCAACATAGCCAGGGGCAAGTCTATCGTTAATATAGCATCAGCTTATTTTCCTGGTGATGAAGAAGAAGCTCCGACGTCCTCAATCTGTGAATTTGTCACTAACTGCAGACAACAAAACCAGCACTTTATTATCTGCTGCGATGCCAATGCTCTCCACACTGTATGGGGTGGGGAAGCAGTGACATCAACAAACGAGGTGAGTCCCTTTTAGAATATATTTCTGCTAATAACATTGATATATGTAACAGAGGGGACAAACCAACATATGTAAACTCAAGGCGACATGAAGTACGTGATCACTTTGTAGCCAACTTCTAACAGGTAGAATTGCATCTTGGGTATCTCTCTCAGATCATAAGCATATCACTTTCTCAATAGGCCGTGAGGGAATCCTATCGCGACCTCAGGAACACCAACTGGGATCTCTACAAGCAATATCTTGCGACCGAGTTTCCTCTGCTGGACGAAAAAATAAGAACAGCAGCGCAACTAGTAAAAGCTTCTTACTTACCTTACCGATCAGGCTAAGGCCGGGGTGGCCTCTGCTGTACATAGTAGCCGTCTCCATTCCACTCGGTCCATGGCTGTTTGTCTCCAGTTCCGCACTCTGCGTAGGGTCCGCAGATCGTCCTCCACTTGGTCGACCCACCTAGCTCGCTGTGCTCCACGTCGTCTTGTACCGGTCGGATGACTCTCGAGAACCATTTTAGTCGGGTTGCTATCCGACATCCTGATGACGTGACCCGCCCACCGATTTTCGCGGTATGGGCGATGGTTGGTTCTCTTAGCAGCTGGTGCAGTTCGTGGTTCATTCGCCTTCTCCAAGTCCCGTCTTCCATCTGCACTCCGCCATAGATGGCACGCAACACCTTCCGTTCGAAAACTCCAAGGGCGCGTTGATCCTCTGCACGTAGGGTACATGTTTCGTGCCCATAGAGGACGACCGGTCTAATCAGCATTTTGTAGATAGTCAACTTCGTGTTACGGCGAACTTTATTTGATCGTAGAGATCTGTGGAGTCCAATGTAAGCACGATTTCCTGCCACAATGCGCCTCTGAATTTCTCTGCTGGTGTCGTTGTCGGTGGTCACCAGTGAGCCCAAGTACACGAATTCTTCAACTGCCTCGATTTCATCACCGTCGATATAAATTCGGGGTGGCGGGCGCGGAGATTCCTCCCTGGAGCCCTTTGCCATCATGTACTTTGTCTTCGACACATTAATGACTAATCCGATTCGCCTGGCTTCACTCTTTAGTCCGATGTACGTTTCCGCCGTCGTCTCAAATATACGAGCTATAACATCAATATCATCAGCGAAACCAAGCAACTGATCGGACTTCGTGAAAATCGTTCCACTAGTGTTTATCCCCGCTCTCCTTATTACACTTTCTAACGAAATGTTGAACAGCAAGCACGAAAGACCATCACCTTGCCGGCTTGCCGTGACTCTCTGCGAGATTCGAAGGGACTCGAGAGTGTCCCTGAGAGAGCATCTTGTAGGCAGCGCTCAGTAGTGTGATCGCGCGGTAGTTCCCGCAATCCAACTTGTCGCCCTTTTTGTAGATGGGACACACGATACCTTCCATCCATTCCTCCGGTAATACTTCCTTCTCCCAAATCTTGGTAATGACCCAGTGTAGTGCTCTCACCAGTGCTTCTCCACCGTATTTTAAAAGCTCGCTTGGTAGTTGATCTGCTCCAGCGGCTTTGTTGTTTTTCAACCGGCCAACCTCCTCCTCAATCTCTTGGAGGTCAGGGACCGGAAGTCTTTCGTCCTGTGCACATAAAGCCTGTATCCGCAAAAATCGGGACACAGAAATACAGCTGTAAATCTGCAATAGATACATTAAAAATGCTCAAATTTGATCCATTAACATCTTCCAATGTGTTCATTTCATCTACAAAATTTCATGTTAATCGATGCAGTACTTTTTGTTGTAGCAATTAAAGAGTAGAATGTGCGCCATTGAATTTTGTACAGCCCCTAGGTTTGCTTGTCAGTGTTGTAACTTTTGAATTTAGCAAAGGAAATGGCTGAAATTTTACACACAAACCTCTCAATCTACATTTGTTGCATAGGCAAAATTTCAAAAAAATCGATGCGCTATCAACAATTTTATAGCCGAAACATGTATTGGGACAGAACTTGATTTTAGCACTTCGAACAGCAATTAGTCAGCACCCTTTATTGTTCCAATTGTACTATTGAAAGTACTACACCAATATTCATCAAATTATGCAGGCATAATATACACATAATCAACTATCATCTGTGAAAATTTCATGAAAATTGGCAGAGAAATGCAAAAGCTATGATTAGACATACATCGCACATGAAACACACGAAAAATATTCACTAACACTCACCCCTATCAACACCAATAACTTTCAAACCAATTGATAAAAGTTGATGAAATTTAACAAGAAAATGTCTCTATAAGTATCATAATTGCTTACGAAATTACATAACTATCATCACAAAACTTTGAACTGTAGCGTGAAAGAACCATATATTCTGCGAATGAAAATTGGTCATGATTGTACAAAATGCTTAAGGACAAACGTCTTGAAATCCCGCTTCAACAGTGCATCAGAACTTCAGACGCACAAATCTCAAGAAGCAAGCTTCAAACAACAGTGCATTTTATTATTCTGCTCTTGCTCACTTGTAATATGCTTAAAATAAGAAGATCAGTTGCGCTGGTTTCGTTTACGAAGAGATTTGTGCGCTCGAAATCGTGAGTAGGTGACAAAGTCGGCCATTGTGGCGACCATTTTGGGTTTCTAACAAGTCTATCCCTAAAACCACGTCTGTTTGTTTTTCATCCACAGTTAAAAGTAATCATATTCTGATTTATCGATCGTACTCTATTAATAACTTGATGATTTTGTGGCTATATCGCTCTTTTTCTACTCAGAGAATAAGGGAGAAGAGAACAAAGTGGATAATGAAATGATAGACATGATATGGTCGGCGTTAAGTCAGAGGGGACCAAGTAACAAAACTGACGAAAATAAGATTTTTAAGGCATTTTATTAAGAATTACTTTAGCTACTTGGAACATTCACCCGATTTTCTTAATATTACAATTAACGAGAGTTATAGCACAATTTTCTTTTGATTGAACTGCGAAAATCGATAATAGTGTGCAGTCAGAGTGGACCAAATGCTTGATGTGAAGAGAATTGAAAAAATATGTATTGGTTAAAATCCAAAAATCAAAATAATTTTTCATCAAAATATAATACGGTTCCAAATCGTATGGCTCCCTAACGCATTTTTTGATGATAATTGATCAAGAAAGCACGTGAAAATCCATTTTATTATGGTTAATGTCGTATTTTACAGATCATCGTGTTGAAGCAAATTGTGGCAATTCGCGTGCAGACAGAGTGGACCATGTGTCTCTAAAAAAAATAGTTGAAATTACCTTATTCTTCGCAATCCTTTCTAAATCAAAATATGTTTGTTTAGTAGCTGTTGGGCATCCTATTGAAATGTACCAATACCCGTTTCATGAAGAAATTAATTTTACCGGTAATTTAAGAATTGTGTACTTGGTTCACTCTGTCTGAACGAATTTTTGAAAAACGCCAGTCCTCTGAATAAATTATTATGAACTGTGTAACTACAATATTTCAAAAACGTACCGAACTATTAAAAAACGTTCAAAAGTTGTTAGCGATTAAATGTTCAAGTGAAGAATTCTTAAATAGCTCATAATTTACTACCCTTCATGTGATATTGAACTGTTGTACTTGGTCCACTCTGACTGAACATAAAAATTGAAAATAGTAATCAACAGTGTAATAACAGAAATATCAAATTTCAAACTTCCTGCTCACATTATACATTAACTGTTGTCCTACTTGTGCATTATTTTTCATCAAATATGTACAAACTTGAGTGTGAACTGTAGTTGGTTGTAGATTTTCCAAAAAATCGTTCAGTCAGAGTGGACGAAGTACAATCAATTACTTAGCAATTTCTCGGTTTCAAGCTTTTTTACGTTTTTTTCGCGATCAACAGAGAGCGATGCTTTGATGAATAGTTATTAAGATTTATAGCAAAAATTCAAGAACATTTGTTGAAAAACTCAAAACTTATGGAGTTGCAAACTTTAAAGTCTTTTTTCTAGAAATTAGGTAAAAGACACATGGTTCTCTCTGACTTAACGCCGACCATATAGTATTCGCTAGGTTGCGAACAAGTATGAAAATGTTTATAGAAGGTGAAATTAGGCAAGTAGGCCATGTATTGAACGAATACATCGAATGCGTGAAACTTCTGCCGTACGACCTGTGCTTTTAAACATGGCCTACTTGCCTAATTTCACCATCTATAAAAAATTTCATACTTGTTCGCAACTTAGCGAATACTTCTTCTTCTTCTTTATGGCTCTACGTCCCCACTGGGACTTGGCCTGCCTCGCTTCAACTAAGTATTCTTTGAGCACTTCCACAGTTATTAATTGAAGGGCTTTCTTTGCCTGCCATTGCATGAATTTGTATATTGTGAGGCAAGTACAATGATACACTATGCCCAGAGTGTCGAGAAAATTTTCCCGACCGGAACGGGAATCGAACCCGCCGTCTACGGATTGGCGATCCATAGCCTTAACCACTAGGCTAACTGGAGACCCGAATACTATCATATCTATCATTTCATTATCCACTTTGTTCTCTACTCCCTTATGCTCTGAGTAGAAAAAGACCGATATAACCACAAAATCATCAAGTTGTTAATGCATCGAATTTAAAAAAAATTGCACAAATAATAAACATACATCAAAGAATTCTCAGCCAATTATTTGGCCAATTTTACCGATTCATTACAGAGCTACAGTCGTGCTTCTGTGTCCCGATTATTGCGTATACAGGCTTTACTCCTAGATCTGTTACCACGCCACCTTTGCTGCCCCCACTCGCATAACAGTCCCATCTTTGCTGGGATTCCTATTCATATGGGACAGTTATGCGAGTGGGGGCAGTTTGGTACTTGCAACGTTGCCATGGAGGTACTCATCGTAATGCTGCCGCCACCTCACGCTCGCTCGTGAGAATATTCCCGTGATTATCTCGGCACATTTCGGCTTGTGGCATAAAGCCTCTGCGCGAGCGGTTCAGCTTCTCGTAGAACTTTCGTGTGTCCTTAGCGCGGTACAGCTCTACCATCGCTTCGTGATCTCGTTCTTCCTGCTGGCGCTTCTTCATCCGGAAGACTGAGTTCTGCCTTTTCCGCGCCTGTTTGTAACGTGCCTCATTCGCTCTCGTACGGTGTTGCAGCATTTTTTTTTTTTTTACTTAATAAAATTTGGTTTATTTCTAGTTGATTATGTTTAAAATTAATTACATGTTCATTAATTACATTTCAACACGAAGATAGAAATCTAACTCCCCTACGTCCACTGCGTTGTCACATCTCGTGACAAAGGTGACATAATTTATTAGGAGCTTGAGAATTGTTGTCCTTTGCCTTCTGGAAGTGTTGTTCAAAACCGGTCGTACCATATCTTCGAACGTGAGTCTCCTGCGTCCACCCAGAACAGTCTCCAAGACGCTGTGTAGGTGCCTCCACGCCGCAGTAACACGCATACATTCACTAAACTTATGCTTCAGCGTTTCCACTGTCAGGTTGCAGTGCGTGCATTGATCGCTGTCCGCTCTTCTAATTGTGTGCCACAAGCTTCGGTGCTCGGTTTTTCCATTAACCAGTACATACCAGTCGCTTCGTTGTTCCGATGTTAGCTTCTTGTCAGCAATATTACGCCACACTTTTTTCCATTCAACAGTTGGATGACATATTTCTACCCTTGGCTGATCGGTTTGGTTTAGGTAGAAACGGTGTATGCCATCAGAGGAGGGATGTTGTTGTAGTTCAGCCGGTAATCGTGGATAAGTTTGGAGGATGAATTTCAAGCAGGGCAGGTCAGCGGGGGGAGCTTGGTTATTTACCCCAGAAAGAAAAGTATTGTAGAAAGGAATGCAGTCAAGCTCCCGAATGTGACGGTTCAGAAGCAAGGCCTTCGGTTTCAGCATGGGAAGCTGCAGTTTCAGCCCTCCTTGTTCGATGGGTCTAGCTAACTGTTGTATTGGAATACGTGCTGGTTGCCTTCTCCACAAAAAAGTCCCCATTGCACTTGTCAGCTTTGCTACATGAATGGCATATAATGGCAGAAGCGATGCTAAATACCATATCTTTGAAGTGATGAAGGTGTTCAGAAAAATCACCTTTTGATGTAGCGTAAGTGTGCGTATCGAGTGTAGTCCAATTTGCTGTCCAATATTACCTATTAAGGACTCCCAGTTCAAGGTGATCATCTGCCGAATCGAATTGGCAAAAATCACCCCTAAAATTTTGATTTTGGTTTCCGTTCTCAACCAATCAATTCCAATTGGATTCCCGTTGATATAACCGACATCGATTGACGTCGTCTTACGCAAATTTAGAACAGCGCCTGATGCATGACCAAACCGCAGGAACAAGTCACGCATTTCATGAGCTTTTAGTGCCGACGTGACTACGATGCTGATATCATCGGCATAGGCTACTACCAGATCGTCGGGCCCGCACACACGTTCAAGCGATGCCAGCAACGGATGCAAATACAAAACAAACAGGTGCATTGATAGTGGATCTCCCTGACGCACAGATCGTTGAATTGGAAATGATGCCGTCATATGCCCATTTATCAACAGGCGAGAAGTCGAGAGCGTTGAAATGCGAGTGAGCAAATCCACCAGTCGGGTGTTCACACCGAGTGCTCTCATGTTTGCGTACAGGAAAGAATGTCTCACTCTGTCGAAAGCGTGATCGAAGTCGAATCCGATCAATTTAGCTACCTGCTTTCGTGTTGTAAGTTGAGCTATGCGGTCCTTCAGGGCTAGCGTTGCCTGAAATATATTGTTGTCTCCGTTCGAACATTTTTGAGAGTAGCTGAGAATGCGATGGGATTTCATAACGTTGTCCAATCGTGCCTTGAGTATCCGCGAGAGCAACTTATAGTCAAAGTTGAGTAACGATATTGGCCTGTATGATCCAACAGTGTTGCCAGTTCCTCTTTTCTTGACAAGCACAACGATGCCTTCGACGAATTTAGAGGGGAAATTCGATGAAAGTGCTTCGTTTAATATCAAGTTTAGTTTACGATGGATAACATCAAAAAGTCGGAGATAGAATTCCTTCGGCATTCCATCTAGCCCGGGGGATTTTTTAGACGAGCTCAATTTTATCGCAGACCAAATTTCCGCCGTCGTGATGTCGTCCATGCATGCTTCATTCACCGCGTCGTTGACAGGGATAACTGGGTCACACTGGAACTCTTCGTGTTGTTGTGGTTCCCTCTCCGGCTCCGAATACAGTTCGGCAAAATACTGGTACACGTGTTCTTTGATGTCTTGCGAGTTGTCGATGATCTCTCCTTCTTCGGTGTCGATTCGGGATATGGTCGTACGTTTCCTTCTCCTTTCGCCGAGTTGGAACACTGAGAGAGGTTCTCCGGCGATAATTCGTTCGTTAATCCGAACGAAGGCTTGGGTAAATTGTCGTTGTAAACTCAGCATTTCTCCCTTGAGGCGGTTTATAGTTGTAAGCATTGCTGGGTTTTGATAGTATGCCTCGTATGCCCGACGTAGCCGCTCGTAGAGTAATTGCTGCGCATGATGAAATTCATCGTAGGCTTGTTTCGATTTCCAGCGAAAGAAACTGGTGATCTTCGGTTTTGCGTGCTCTAGCCACCAATCCATCCAGCTGCGGTAGTGGCGCCTTTGACGGGTCCAGAACTGCCATCGATGTTGAAAATCCTCAATGTTTTCATTCGTGAGGAGGTGCGGTCGGAGTGACCAAAACCCTCGACCGGGCGGGTGCCCTAGATCAGGTAGGCATATTCGTGAAGTCACTGCCATGTGATCAGAAAACGAACACACGTGTGTATGTATGTTTCGCAGATGACCACACAGGCTACCACTGACATATATGCGATCCAGGCGTGATGTCGAGTTAGCGGTAATGTATGTGTGGCCGAAATCCCTGGGACGAAGTTTGACCCACACATCGTGAAGGTTCAGCTGTTGTACGCTGGTTCGGAGAGATGGGCTAGAGTTGTTTCCCGTAGCATCGCATTGGCGAAGAACGGAATTAAAATCGCCGGCGAGTATGGTATGTGCTGTTTGGTGACGAAGATAGTAGGCCAGAGTGTTGTTGAAAAATCGCTCTCTCTGGGCTCTATAGGCAGTGCCGGACGGTGCATAGATGCAGCACAACGTTGTGTCTTGGACACGCACAGCGACCAAACGCCCATCCAAACTTTTTTCCACATTCGAAAATTGGATATGGTCCTTCAAGGCGATGGCAGTGCCTCTTCTCGCGTGGTCAACATTCGCAATGACGTTGAAGCCGGGTAGAACAAGCTGATCATTTTCTACTTCTTGGAGGAACAGAATGTCGATGTCCAGTGTTCGTATGAACGTTCGTAGCGCATTTATTTTGGTGTTGCTCGTGATCGTGTTCACGTTTACTGTCGCAACGTTATAACTGGTGAAGAGGATGGTTTATTGGTGGGTGTCTTTGTTTTCAGAGTCGTCGGTACCATCGCACCGCATCTTCTTCCCGGCAGGACGTTTGAACGAGTGTCTGCTGGAGGTTGACGAATCTGTTTCATTACCGTCGGCTTTTTTGTGCATCGCTGATCTCCGTGTTACTCTGACCCACGGTTCGCTTTCGTGTCCCTTTTGCTGCTGCTCATCTGACTTCGTAGCATGGTTGTTGTCGTCATTAGCTTGGTCGTTGCCCGGTAGGTGCATCGAACGGCTTGTCGTCGGATCGGCATTCTCGTTTGCCGCTTTTTGGGTAGGCTGTCTGCCTAGCTTTACCGCTAGTTGATCTGGTCTCCGCTGCGATGACGAAGGCTTTGTACGAGGGAGATTCGGGTGTTTCATAACATCGGCGTATGACGTACTGTTCGCTGCCAGTTTTTGAACCAACAGCTTTTTGTTTTGTACGCAGGAGACGCCGTTGTGTACGTGCTCACTGCAATACTTACAAGTCTGCTGCTGACCGTAATAGGCTAGATTGGTTCTCTCGCCGTCGATCGTGACGTATGAGGGAATGTTTATTTTTACCGTCATTCGAACAGTTCGTACACCAGTCGGTAGACCGGAGAACAGGTGGCCGTCGTCCCACAGCTCTTCCCGAATAGAATGTAATTCTCCGAAGGCGCTGAGGAATTTGACGATTTTATCGTTCGTGACATCCTCGGAGAGGTTGAACAGCCGCACCTCGACTGCTCCATCCTCCATCAGCAGACGTAGCTTGTATGGTTTTCCATCGATTGTCATCTCGTGTTTATTGTCGTGTTCCTCGACAGTTTTCTGTGCTACTTCCAAGCTAGTCGCTTTGACGTAAGCGATTCCATTGCTTCGGCTGTACTGTATTCGTAGCACCTCTTCGCGTTTCAGCCCTAGCGTCACACCGACAAATTGGTGGACCTCCTCAGAGGTGGGCTTTTTCGGCACATTCGCGTAATCGACGCGAAATGTGTTTTCGCGGCGTTTAATCGCGGACATTTGCACGCGATTGCGGCGATCCCGACGCGAACACCACGAAACGAATTCACTATTTCGAAATTAAGAAACTGACCACAAATTAGCCGGAGTATGGCTCCCGTAATCGACTGCGATACACAACCGCGTCCGCTCGGCTCGGGAGTTGAGCTCTAACTGTCCGGAAGTCTTTCGTCCTGTGCACATAAAGCCTGTATCCGCAAAAATCGGGACACAGAAATACAGCTGTAAATCTGCAATAGATACATTAAAAATGCTCAAATTTGATCCATTAACATCTTCCAATGTGTTCATTTCATCTACAAAATTTCATGTTAATCGATGCAGTACTTTTTGTTGTAGCAATTAAAGAGTAGAATGTGCGCCATTGAATTTTGTACAGCCCCTAGGTTTGCTTGTCAGTGTTGTAACTTTTGAATTTAGCAAAGGAAATGGCTGAAATTTTACACACAAACCTCTCAATCTACATTTGTTGCATAGGCAAAATTTCAAAAAAATCGATGCGCTATCAACAATTTTATAGCCGAAACATGTATTGGGACAGAACTTGATTTTAGCACTTCGAACAGCAATTAGTCAGCACCCTTTATTGTTCCAATTGTACTATTGAAAGTACTACACCAATATTCATCAAATTATGCAGGCATAATATACACATAATCAACTATCCTCTGTGAAAATTTCATGAAAATTGGCAGAGAAATGCAAAAGCTATGATTAGACATACATCGCACATGAAACACACGAAAAATATTCACTAACACTCACCCCTATCAACACCAATAACTTTCAAACCAATTGATAAAAGTTGATGAAATTTAACAAGAAAATGTCTCTATAAGTATCATAATTGCTTACGAAATTACATAACTATCATCACAAAACTTTGAACTGTAGCGTGAAAGAACCATATATTCTGCGAATGAAAATTGGTCATGATTGTACAAAATGCTTAAGGACAAACGTCTTGAAATCCCGCTTCAACAGTGCATCAGAACTTCAGACGCACAAATCTCAAGAAGCAAGCTTCAAACAACAGTGCATTTTATTATTCTGCTCTTGCTCACTTGTAATATGCTTAAAATAAGAAGATCAGTTGCGCTGGTTTCGTTTACGAAGAGATTTGTGCGCTCGAAATCGTGAGTAGGTGACAAAGTCGGCCATTGTGGCGACCATTTTGGGTTTCTAACAAGTCTATCCCTAAAACCACGTCTGTTTGTTTTTCATCCACAGTTAAAAGTAATCATATTCTGATTTATCGATCGTACTCTATTAATAACTTGATGATTTTGTGGCTATATCGCTCTTTTTCTACTCAGAGAATAAGGGAGAAGAGAACAAAGTGGATAATGAAATGATAGACATGATATGG
The DNA here is from genome assembly GCF_035046485.1 of Aedes albopictus. Taxonomy (NCBI): domain Eukaryota; kingdom Metazoa; phylum Arthropoda; class Insecta; order Diptera; family Culicidae; genus Aedes; species Aedes albopictus. The sequence continues at coordinate 126,390,824 of NC_085138.1, forward strand.
TCGGCGTTAAGTCAGAGGGGACCAAGTAACAAAACTGACGAAAATAAGATTTTTAAGGCATTTTATTAAGAATTACTTTAGCTACTTGGAACATTCACCCGATTTTCTTAATATTACAATTAACGAGAGTTATAGCACAATTTTCTTTTGATTGAACTGCGAAAATCGATAATAGTGTGCAGTCAGAGTGGACCAAATGCTTGATGTGAAGAGAATTGAAAAAATATGTATTGGTTAAAATCCAAAAATCAAAATAATTTTTCATCAAAATATAATACGGTTCCAAATCGTATGGCTCCCTAACGCATTTTTTGATGATAATTGATCAAGAAAGCACGTGAAAATCCATTTTATTATGGTTAATGTCGTATTTTACAGATCATCGTGTTGAAGCAAATTGTGGCAATTCGCGTGCAGACAGAGTGGACCATGTGTCTCTAAAAAAAATAGTTGAAATTACCTTATTCTTCGCAATCCTTTCTAAATCAAAATATGTTTGTTTAGTAGCTGTTGGGCATCCTATTGAAATGTACCAATACCCGTTTCATGAAGAAATTAATTTTACCGGTAATTTAAGAATTGTGTACTTGGTTCACTCTGTCTGAACGAATTTTTGAAAAACGCCAGTCCTCTGAATAAATTATTATGAACTGTGTAACTACAATATTTCAAAAACGTACCGAACTATTAAAAAACGTTCAAAAGTTGTTAGCGATTAAATGTTCAAGTGAAGAATTCTTAAATAGCTCATAATTTACTACCCTTCATGTGATATTGAACTGTTGTACTTGGTCCACTCTGACTGAACATAAAAATTGAAAATAGTAATCAACAGTGTAATAACAGAAATATCAAATTTCAAACTTCCTGCTCACATTATACATTAACTGTTGTCCTACTTGTGCATTATTTTTCATCAAATATGTACAAACTTGAGTGTGAACTGTAGTTGGTTGTAGATTTTCCAAAAAATCGTTCAGTCAGAGTGGACGAAGTACAATCAATTACTTAGCAATTTCTCGGTTTCAAGCTTTTTTACGTTTTTTTCGCGATCAACAGAGAGCGATGCTTTGATGAATAGTTATTAAGATTTATAGCAAAAATTCAAGAACATTTGTTGAAAAACTCAAAACTTATGGAGTTGCAAACTTTAAAGTCTTTTTTCTAGAAATTAGGTAAAAGACACATGGTTCTCTCTGACTTAACGCCGACCATATAGTATTCGCTAGGTTGCGAACAAGTATGAAAATGTTTATAGAAGGTGAAATTAGGCAAGTAGGCCATGTATTGAACGAATACATCGAATGCGTGAAACTTCTGCCGTACGACCTGTGCTTTTAAACATGGCCTACTTGCCTAATTTCACCATCTATAAAAAATTTCATACTTGTTCGCAACTTAGCGAATACTTCTTCTTCTTCTTTATGGCTCTACGTCCCCACTGGGACTTGGCCTGCCTCGCTTCAACTAAGTATTCTTTGAGCACTTCCACAGTTATTAATTGAAGGGCTTTCTTTGCCTGCCATTGCATGAATTTGTATATTGTGAGGCAAGTACAATGATACACTATGCCCAGAGTGTCGAGAAAATTTTCCCGACCGGAACGGGAATCGAACCCGCCGTCTACGGATTGGCGATCCATAGCCTTAACCACTAGGCTAACTGGAGACCCGAATACTATCATATCTATCATTTCATTATCCACTTTGTTCTCTACTCCCTTATGCTCTGAGTAGAAAAAGACCGATATAGCCACAAAATCATCAAGTTGTTAATGCATCGAATTTAAAAAAAATTGCACAAATAATAAACATACATCAAAGAATTCTCAGCCAATTATTTGGCCAATTTTACCGATTCATTACAGAGCTACAGTCGTGCTTCTGTGTCCCGATTATTGCGTATACAGGCTTTACTCCTAGATCTGTTACCACGCCACCTTTGCTGCCCCCACTCGCATAACAGTCCCATCTTTGCTGGGATTCCTATTCATATGGGACAGTTATGCGAGTGGGGGCAGTTTGGTACTTGCAACGTTGCCATGGAGGTACTCATCGTAATGCTGCCGCCACCTCACGCTCGCTCGTGAGAATATTCCCGTGATTATCTCGGCACATTTCGGCTTGTGGCATAAAGCCTCTGCGCGAGCGGTTCAGCTTCTCGTAGAACTTTCGTGTGTCCTTAGCGCGGTACAGCTCTACCATCGCTTCGTGATCTCGTTCTTCCTGCTGGCGCTTCTTCATCCGGAAGACTGAGTTCTGCCTTTTCCGCGCCTGTTTGTAACGTGCCTCATTCGCTCTCGTACGGTGTTGCAGCATTCTCGCCCATGCTGCATTATTCTCGTTTTTCAACTGTTCACATTCGCCGTCGTACCAGTCGTTTCTGTCATTCGGAGTCGCGAAGCCTAGTGCTGTAGCCGAGGTACTACCAGGCGGATCGGATGTCCCTCCAGCCATCTTCAAGTGTAGCTGCGCCAAGCTGCTCTTCCGTTGGTAGGGCCACTGCTGACTGCTGCGCGTAGTCTTGAGCCACTTCTACGTTACGAAGTTGCTCGATGTTGAGCCGCGGCGTTCGACTTCGACGCGTGGTGATAACTGTCGAAAGTTTTGAGCGCATGCATTCAGCGACTAAGTAGTGATCCGAATCTATATTCGCGCTGCGGTATGTGCGCCGGACATTGGTTATATCCGAGAAGAATTTACCGTCGACTAGAACGTGATCGATTTGGTTTTCTGTTTGATGGTCGGGTGATCTCCAGGTGGCTTTGTGGGGAAGAAGGTGCTTCGGACTACCATACCACGGGAGGCTGCAAAGTTTACGCATCGCTGACCGTTATCATTCGATACGGCGTGCAGGCTGTTTCGCCCGATTAGCGGTCTGTACATTTCCTCCCTGTGGAGCGGACCTGGTGTGATGGTTAGAACAGTTGACTATCACGCCGAGGACCTGGGATCGAATCCCACTCCCGACAAAACTCGCAAAATGTGAGTTTCTTCCTTCGGAAGGGAAGTAAAGCGTGGGTCCCGAGATGAACTAGCCTAGGGCTAAAAATCTCGTTAATACAGATAAAAAAAAATTCCTCCCTTTCTACCTGCGCGTTCATGTCGCCGACAACGATTTTCACGTCACGCGGCGAGCAACCATCGTTGTTTGCTCTAACTGTGCGTAGAATGCTTTTTTCTCGTCATCAGGTCTCTCTTCGTGTGGGCAGTGGACGTTGATGGTGCTGTAGTTGAAGAAACGGCCCTTAACTCTCAACATGCACATCCTTGCGTTGATTGGTTGCCACCCGATCACACGTTGTCGCATCTTGCCCGACACTATAAATCCTGTTCCCAGTTCATTGGTGGTGCCACAGCTTTGGTAGAAGGTAGAAGTGGAAGCTTCTAATACGGTTATTAACAAAATTATACAATAGCGTTTGGGGGGTAGAGGGAGTCTCTGAAATTGCTACTAGCCATGAATACGAAAATAGGCTACGAGGGGCAGGGGGGTGTTGAAAATTGGCCAAAAAATACTACGTCACTCTTGGACGGCCCCTTACACGCTTTTATGTCTAACTTGGTAGAAAATAGGACCATTTTCTTCAACAAAAAAAAGCTTGTGTTGATAAAGGTTGAAATTATTCACGGGATCAGAATTTCCCGGGTTGTGTATCAAACTTAGCTTCGAATTCTCGAAATAAAAAATTAGTGAAAAATGACTATGCCTTTGATGATTGCACTATAATGGAGGCGCATGGTAGCTTACTGTTTCACAAAGGTCAAAGAGATCCAATTAGCTCAAATATATCATATTCCATGGTCATCCTATTAAGTTTAGTTCATCACGAACAGATGTAACAAGGTTACAGTAATTCATAAAAAACTTAAATTTAAATTTGACTTTGCAATCCCATCACCCGAAAAACAAAAACAAATACAAATAACAAAAATTGAAATAAAAGCTAAAAAAATATTTGACCTTAAAAAGTATTTGAAATAGAGCCTTTACTGTCAGAAACGAAGTTGGCGTTCCGTGTCTCTGACTTAACGAACGTACCTAGAGAATCCGATAAATGAGTTCGGTCTTTAAAAATTAGCTCACTTTCAAATTAGGCCCCGAAAATAGCCGAATGAAAAGAATCGGGTCGCGCGTAGGTTTGTTATAACCAAAATCTGGGTTGAAGATTCTCTTTCATTCCGACTGTCGACAGTTACAGAAGTCTAGTGGCAAACCGTGATAGAAGAAAAATTATAGAGTGTGAGAAGGGAGTCAAAAGTTTTAAAAGTAGAAGTAATAGAGAGTGAATTAAGAAAATAACTCTGTAATTAATTATGGTACTTTGTATAAGAATTGCAGGTTTCCTTTTATACCAAAAGTATATTAAAAAAGTGCTATTACAAAACCACGTGTGCCTAGTAAGGTTTGTGTAACAATACAATGTATTGTTCTTTTGACAAGTAGATCTTTTAATACTTAGGCAGAGGCCGTTAACGCTGCAACCCTCGTGTGCAAGCGAGAATCTGTAATAGAAACGAATTTTTCGAACCAACCGATCAAAATCATACAGGTAAATGAAAAAAAGTGATTGTGTTTCTGACAAATTAAGTAATTTGAAAATCGTTTGAAGATCCCTTCAAACGAGGGTGCACCCCTAGGGCCCGGACGGCGTGACATCACAGAACTGATCGTTTGCGTCATTCTGTTGGACCGATAAGGCTGTGACGAAGCATACATCGTGCAGCATAAATAGTGACGTCACTCGCTGGTGTGTCAGTTCAACTCACCACGCGGTCTGTCCAAGCTACCAACCGCAAGCGTTTCCACGGGCAACCGATAGAGGGCGACTCGTCACCATCCAACCCGATCGGTCGCATGCAAGCCCGGCGGTTTATTGCATGGAAGATTGAACGCCTCGACACCACTCGCGTATACGCCACGTGACCGGTCAAAGGCGTAAGTTTGACCACGTTGATGACCAGTAAGTGCACTTATCATCCTCCGCTGGACTCCGTGGGACCACGCCATCGTTCCTGGTAGCTGTAAACCAAGTAAGGTCGACCTAATTTTGTAAATACTAACCCCCCTATACCAATGTACATATTATAAGCAAGCGCTAAGACAAAGATCGTAAATTGCCATTTTAGTTCCACAAGTTATTGGGGAAATAAACGAAGAGCTCTGCAAACGCATTTTTTAAGCAATTCTTAGTTGTTGCAGTTTTAGTGTCTGAGAAGTTTCAACACAGTTCGTTTTTTTTTTCTCGTTGGATTAGAATAGGCTCTGGAAAGGGACTCCTTATTGGTAACCGGACCACCCTGTAAGTAGTATATATTTTGAATTTAGCTATTCCTTCGGTTCGGTTTCGGTTGCGCTGAAGTTTCGATTGTTGGGTTAAGGACTGAAGAAAGGACTCGCCCTGAGGATTCCTGGCCGGGTACGGGACTTTCCGATAGAGTTGTGGACACGCTCCTTCGCGGTGGTTGATAGCCACCTGGCGCTTAAGTGAAGGTTACAGTAATTCATAAAAAACTTAAATTTAAATTTGACTTTGCAATCCCATCACCCGAAAAACAAAAACAAAAACAATTAACAAAACCCCTTTCAGAGGAAAGAAAGCTCAATATTCTAATTGAAAACATGAGGGACTCCTATAAGCCCTTTTTGACCATTTACCGAATTGAACGGATTGAAGAGCTCACGACTATTTGTCATGGCTTAGACAAATCCATGTACCGAACTTACAGCAATTATCCTAGAAATAGAATGCCACAGGTGAACTATGTAGATGAGGCTGAACAAGCTTGGGAAGAAGAAGTAGATCAGGAAGAAGAGTTGAATACTATCGGTCAAGCAATGCGTAGAAACAAAATTAGTGAAAAGCCAAAAGAGCTCGCGAATGCAAATCCTAAAAATGTCCCAGAGGTCGAAAATAACATACTTTGTTGGAATTGTCGCCAGTATGGCCACTTCTGGCGTAACTGCGACAGGCAGAAGAAAATTTTTTGTCACTTCTGTGGGCAAATGAACTATCTGACTGCGAACTGCCCCAACAATCATCGTTTTCCAAGTAGTCAACAGGGAAACGAGGAGTCAGGAAGATTGTAGGGAGTAATCTTTCTGATCCACTTCAGAACTCACCTCAGTTGGTGCCAGAAGAAAAAACTCCCGATAATAAACCGTATTCCAAATACGCGACAACCTGTTATATTAATACCAGGCCCAGTAAATGCCCCTACATAAATGTTGAAGTGCTGGGAAGTCCAATTGTCGCTTTATTAGATTCGGGAGCGAGTGTTAGCATTTTGAGCTCACGAGACCTGGTAGTCAAACATGGCTTTAAGATCCATCCGATAAATTTGGTAATTAAAACAGCTGACGAGACAGCCCATAACTGTGAGGGTGTAATACAAGTACCCTATACGTTCAATGGCGTAACTAATGTTGTTCCTACATTACTTGTTCCCCAAATTTCCAAAAAGTTAATTCTAGGGATGGATTTTTGGGACGCATTTAAAATTGCCCCAGCCTTTGTAAAAGGCGATGCAGTTAGACCAATCCCAAGCTTTGAGGGAAATGTCATTAACATGGTAGAAGACTTTTTTGCTGAAGAAGAGGAAGTTATCGTGTTGTCCGTTGAACCCCAGGGTCACCCACAGTGTGTGGAAGATGAAAGGGTCGAAGATAACAGCTTAGACCTACCGTTTATCGAAGATGTGGAAAACAATAAGGCTCAAAACATTACGACCGAGCATGACTTATCAGCCGAAGAGCGAACCGAATTGAAAGAAATTATAGAGATGTTTAAAGCAACTAACGGGGGCAAGCTGGGGAGAACAAACTTGTTAAGTCATGAAATACAGTTGATAGAGGGAGCTCAACCAAAAAAAACCACCCCAATATAGGTGCTCTCCGCATATCCAAAAGGAGGTAGACAAAGAGGTTGCGAGGATGCTTGAGTTGGACGTAATTGAGGAGTCCACCTCTGATTGGTGCAATCCGTTATATTGCCTGTTAAAAAAACGTCGGGAGAATGGCGAATATGCCTAGACTGCCGTCGTATTAACGACATAACGAAGAATGAAGCATATCCTTACCCGGACATGCTAGGCATTCTTGGGAGAATCGAACGAGCGAAATACTTCACGGTGATCGATCTATCGAAGGCATATTGGCAGATTCCCCTGGAGGAATCAAGCCGCGATTACACTTCTTTTAGAGCCGGCAAGCAATTATTTCGATTTAAAGTTATGCCCTTTGGGCTCAAAGGAGCGCCAACGACTCAAACCAAACTTATGAACAAGGTCCTAGTGATAGACTTAGAACCTTACGTTTATGTGTATTTAGACGATATAATAATAACGTCAAATAGCCTCAAAGAACATTTTCGTCTTTTAAGACTGGTTGCCGAAAGGCTGAGAAAAGCTAATTTAACAATTAGCTTGGAGAAATCCAAATTTTGTCAAAAGACAATAAGCTACTTAGGGTATACTTTATCGGAACAAGGCCTGGCCGTAGACAGTACAAAAATTCAGCCAATTTTGGAGTATGCAACTCCAAAAACACCTAAAGAAGTACGTCGGTTCGTTGGCATGGTAAGCTTTTACAAGCAATTTATTGAACGTTTCAGCGACCTAACAGCCCCTATTACGGACTTATTAAAGGGGACAAAGGGGAAGATCTGTTGGACAAAAGAAGCAGACGAGGCGTTCCTAAAAATTAAATCAGTACTTACCTCTCCAAACGTTTTAGCGAATCCCGACTTCCAGCTTCCCTTCATAATTGAATCGGATGCCTCGGATGTTGCAGTGGGCGCAGTCTTAGTCCAGGTGATCGACGGGATAAGAAGGCCAATAGCTTTTTTCTCCAGGAAGCTGTCCGCGACCCAACGGAGAAAGAATGCCTGGGAGTAATATTGGCCATCCAAAAATTTCGGCACTACGTAGAAGGCTCCCGGTTTACAGTAGTAACCGATGCCCAAAGCCTCATTTGGCTGCGAAGAATTAGCGCCGAAGGGGGCTCGGCTAAATTGGTCCGGTGGGCCCTGAAGCTCCAGCAGTACGATTTTGAACTGCTGTACAGAAAGGGGTCGTTGAACATTACTGCCGACGCCCTATCACGATCAGTTTTGACCGTGGATTCGGTGGATCCGGAATATGAGGAACTAAAAAAGAAAATATTATCGAATAACGCCAAATTCAAAGATTTTAGAGTGGTAAAAGATAAAATTTACAAAATTGTGACATCAAAGTTCATTGACCCTAGGTTTGAATGGAAATATGTCCCTCTGACTCGAGAACGTATAAAATTAATTCAGGAAACCCATGATGCCATGCATTTCGGTAGATTTAAAACTTTAAAGAAGTTACAAGAACAATACTACTGGCCACTAATGGAAAATGACGTCAGAAAGTATTGTCAAGGATGCGATACGTGTAAAAAAACAAAGTATCCCAACATAAATCGAACACCGTTGATGGGGAAACAAAAAGTTGCATCACTGCCATGGCAGACAATTTCTGTCGATTTTGTGGGCCCGTTTCCTCGTTCAAAATCTGGAAACTCAGTTTTGTTGGTAGTGACAGATTTGTTTTCCAAATTTGTCATTATTCAACCCTTAAGTGATGCCAAAACAAAACCATTAACTTCTTTTTTAGAAAATATGGTTTTTTTTGCTGTTCGGAGTCCCGGAAATACTTATATCCGACAACGGTGTCCAATTTAAATCAAAGGAATTTGAGAAATTCTTAAGCAACTACCATGTCACGCATTGGAAAAATGCTAATTACCATCCGGCAAATAACCCAACGGAAAGGGTTAACCGAGTGATTGGAGCAGCGATTAGGACATACGTGAAAGATGACCATAAGGAATGGGATCGGGATATCCAAAAGGTGGCCATGGCTATAAGAACCTCAGTCCACGAATCAACTTCTTTCACGCCATATTTTGTAAATTATGGGAGGAATTTTATTAGCTCAGGTGCAGAATATAAACGCATCAGGGAAACTAACGAAGATGCTGGCTATGATCCATTAGAACTCAATGAAAACCTGAAATCAATCTTTGAGGCGGTTAAAATCAATTTGAAGAAGGCCTATGACCGTTATGCAAAGCACTATAATCTACGGTCTAGCAAAACCATCCCAAGCTACGAAATAGGGGAAATAGTGCTTAAAAAGAACTTCTTTCTGTCGAGCAAGAGCAAACAGTTTTCCGCGAAATTAGCGAATCCATTTTCATTGGCAAAGGTTGTAGGCAAAATAGGGTCAGCTTGTTATGACCTAGAAGATGTGCAAGGCAACCGTTTAGGAGTTTTTCATGCCTCACATCTCCAGAAAAAATAATCAACTTCCTTTTAAAGCTATGTCTGAGGCCAAGTGCACAGTTACTATGAGATTTCGTTCCAATAAAACACAAACTTACGGTTTGGTTACTCCGAGCAGAGCGGGAGGGGCTGGCTTCAAAAACGATTCCTTACTACAAGCAGTTCCCTCGTCGCCTCTCGATGATCCATTCTCAGGGCTGTTTGAAACCTAAAAGAAAAACAAGCGTTAGTCCTGAGAATGTAGATACAGCTATGTATAGGATGGAGTACAAGTATAGTTTGTCGCCCTAGAATCATCAGCCAGCTTACCCACCCAAGCCCGGAGTTCACCGAGGTGAACTGTGAAGGGAGAGTACTATGGAAGGAAGTGCGAGTCTGCAGGGCAAGATGATGACCAGGCTGAGATTCGAACTCAAAATATACTTGTACACACCATAACACAACGTTGAAGAACACCAAAACACTACGAACAGGGTCAATGTTCACAATATTAAGCTATGTAGGTACACAAAGAAAAGAAAACACTGTGAGTTTGCCGCAGGATAATTCAAGTAAACACTGTACATATCGGTTGTAAATAGCCTAGAAGTAGCACTTTATACTCGTTAACTTTAGACCGTTCAATAGCCGCATCAGAAAACACAATATTTACAATAGTTCAATGAGTTTTGGGTCCACTAAACACAGCATTGAAACAGTTTTGGTATCAGTTTTGGCACACTTACAACATCACAGTTGGCAGCATTCAGGATTTCCGTAGCCGTTTATATCACACAAGCAATAGTTTCTGTTTTTTCTTCAAATTTTGGCACTTTTTAATAGTAGATTCACTTTTGTTCGCTTTCACTTTCATTTCACCACTTTCAGAGAAAATCAAACCAAAACAAATCCGATAATTCAGAGAAACGTCAAACGCAATTTATCGTTTGTAGTCGTCGGCCAGTTACAGTAGAGGCTGTCGAAGTAGGGATACCATGAAAGTTAAGGTCATTTAGAGCGCGATTGCGTTCGAATAAAATGTTATGATTTTAAATGAGAATTTCAATAGAATTTTGTTCGGATAAATCTGAAAGTACATAAAATGTTTCAGTTTGGATTAGAGGATTTTGTCGAGAATGTTCTTGACGGCTCCCTGGTGGAGATATGTTGGTCGTGGAAGCGGCCAGATTTATGTTCTAGAATACTAGGACGGGTCTTATGAGACTTTGGGTTATAGAGGTGTAATTTTGGCAACCGTAGTGGTATCCCGGAATTAGATTTTGTAGTTCATTTTTTTCTTATTGGTTCCTACAGTTAAAATTTAAAAAAATATATAAGTAATTAGATGATACGTAGAATTAGATGAGTTCATTTGTTTTTCTTCTTTATATAATTTAAGTACTATTTCGGTCAGTTGAGTTAAACCAAATCAACTAACATTAATAGAAGCATTAAAGAAAAACTGTTTTATTTTTTAACATAAAAAAAATAAATTCAGAAATCTTCATTTATTTTTTTTAACCGTTGGTAGGGGGTAATGTAACAAGGTTACAGTAATTCATAAAAAACTTAAATTTAAATTTGACTTTGCAATCCCATCACCCGAAAAACAAAAACAAATACAAATAACAAAAATTGAAATAAAAGCTAAAAAAATATTTGACCTTAAAAAGTATTTGAAATAGAGCCTTTACTGTCAGAAGCGAAGTTGGCGTTCCGTGTCTCTGACTTAACGAACGTACCTAGAGAATCCGATAAATGAGTTCGGTCTTTAAAAATTAGCTCACTTTCAAATTAGGCCCCGAAAATAGCCGAATGAAAAGAATCGGGTCGCGCGTAGGTTTGTTATAACCAAAATCTGGGTTGAAGATTCTCTTTCATTCCGACTGTCGACAGTTACAGAAGTCTAGTGGCAAACCGTGATAGAAGAAAAATTATAGAGTGTGAGAAGGGAGTCAAAAGTTTTAAAAGTAGAAGTAATAGAGAGTGAATTAAGAAAATAACTCTGTAATTAATTATGGTACTTTGTATAAGAATTGCAGGTTTCCTTTTATACCAAAAGTATATTAAAAAAGTGCTATTACAAAACCACGTGTGCCTAGTAAGGTTTGTGTAACAATACAATGTATTGTTCTTTTGACAAGTAGATCTTTTAATACTTAGGCAGAGGCCGTTAACGCTGCAACCCTCGTGTGCAAGCGAGAATCTGTAATAGAAACGAATTTTTCGAACCAACCGATCAAAATCATACAGGTAAATGAAAAAAAGTGATTGTGTTTCTGACAAATTAAGTAATTTGAAAATCGTTTGAAGATCCCTTCAAACGAGGGTGCACCCCTAGGGCCCGGACGGCGTGACATCACAGAACTGATCGTTTGCGTCATTCTGTTGGACCGATAAGGCTGTGACGAAGCATACATCGTGCAGCATAAATAGTGACGTCACTCGCTGGTGTGTCAGTTCAACTCACCACGCGGTCTGTCCAAGCCACCAACCGCAAGCGTTTCCACGGGCAACCGATAGAGGGCGACTCGTCACCATCCAACCCGATCGGTCGCATGCAAGCCCGGCGGTTTATTGCATGGAAGATTGAACGCCTCGACACCACTCGCGTATACGCCACGTGACCGGTCAAAGGCGTAAGTTTGACCACGTTGATGACCAGTAAGTGCACTTACCATCCTCCGCTGGACTCCGTGGGACCACGCCATCGTTCCTGGTAGCTGTAAACCAAGTAAGGTCGACCTAATTTTGTAAATACCAACCCCCCTATACCAATGTACATATTATAAGCAAGCGCTAAGACAAAGATCGTAAATTGCCATTTTAGTTCCACAAGTTATTGGGGAAATAAACGAAGAGCTCTGCAAACGCATTTTTTAAGCAATTCTTAGTTGTTGCAGTTTTAGTGTCTGAGAAGTTTCAACACAGTTCGTTTTTTTTTTCTCGTTGGATTAGAATAGGCTCTGGAAAGGGACTCCTTATTGGTAACCGGACCACCCTGTAAGTAGTATATATTTTGAATTTAGCTATTCCTTCGGTTCGGTATCGGTTGCGCTGAAGTTTCGATTGTTGGGTTAAGGACTGAAGAAAGGACTCGCCCTGAGGATTCCTGGCCGGGTACGGGACTTTCCGATAGAGTTGTGGACACGCTCCTTCGCGGTGGTTGATAGCCACCTGGCGCTTAAGTGAAGGATGTTTTTCTCCGAACCTTATCTTCCGCTTTTCCCAGTCCCGTTACACAGATTATTATTAATAATGGTCTTTCTGTCATCAAACCGCAGTAAAAATGCAACACTGAATTGGTTCGATAATCGTTTTCTTCTTGCGGGATTTAAGGCACATCAGGTGGCAAATCTAACCCACCACGCTTTAACGCTCAGTTCGGAGCACGACACTATGTGTATCCCGACATTCCGCCTATAATTTGATTATAAAGTGCTCCATTAGACCGTCGCCGGTGACCTCATGAAACATGGCACGTACCGAAGACTCATAGCAGTGCATAGATAAACCTCTTAATCCCAGCAGCAGTCTGCCCAGACGGTAGCACGAAAAGGGTAACAACGATGAGGACGACGATGAAAGCGCAGTGCAACTGGTCCCACTACTGCCGATGCTGGACGTCGTCAACGATGGGGATGGGGACAGCGGTCGAAGGGTGGCGACTGCTCTGCCGGTCGGATAACCCAATATTGGCGATGGAGAAGCTGGAGTACCGACGATGCTCATCTGTTGCATGCTGTAGTGGCCTAAGGCGATCAGTGCCGTCTCGGATGTGCTTTCCAGTTGTTGAACTTCTTTGGCACTCAAGCCGTATTCTGCGGGGGGAAGGAAGTGAGATTAAACGATTGTTTAGGAAGATTTTCCGCTCGGATTGGTCTCTACACAGGAAAAGTTTCTGCTGGGGAAGTGCAGTTCAATCGAATGTTGCTTGATAAAATGCCGGTATTTACCTTTCCGACAAAGTATCATTGTTTCCAGCAGAGAAAGTTCGATTAAGTCCACTTGAAGTGCCTTTGTTTGCCGCACAATAGTTCGAAGTTGTTCATCGGCACATCTGCTATTATTGGGAGAAACGTGTGTTGATGTACATAAGTACGCATTAATTGGATTGATGATATCGAACAAACCTCTCAACGATGGAGGATATATCGATGGACCAGTTGGCAACTCTCAGGATGAAGCACTCGAACCAAACGTGTTGAAGAATTTGATTTTGTTGCTCACGGCTAAAGGTGGCGAAGCTTTCGTTTGCCCGAGCCTGGCGGATGCATGCTGCGAGCACCTGGACCAAGATTTGCGTTGGGAGGGTATCTGAAAATATTAAAATATCGGGTTTATCATTTGAATTACGGTAAATGGATAGTTTAGTTCTTTTTAAACATGTTTGTCCCTAGCGTAAGTACACAAATACAGATGTTCATTTGACACAATTTTCTTAGATTTCCACTAAACACTTTTCATAAAAACTTATCACAGCGCACAGCAATTTTAAATCATTCCCGTTTCATAAAATTCATCGGCTGACCAATTTGCATAATCGGTTCCGGAGACCCAGCGTGGTTTATAAGAAGGTCAAATCGAAGATTTTATTTTTTTCCTCCCCGCTGTTGAGGAAGTTAAGCCACAGCATCTAATAGCTAGTTTAAGCTGTAATTTTGTGGCATGTCCCGTTCTAATATTCGCATCTATCTACCTGAATACCTTGTTGGCTACAAAGTAATTTTACTCCAACGCCGAGAGTATAGTAGAACATTATCTTCGTCGGTCTGGGGCAATGTTCCTCCAGTTTCCCCGAACATGTAGAGATCGCAAATTTTTACTACCATAGCACTAACACCACAGGATCTGCCTCTGTCTCTGCCCAATATCATGTACTTCGTCTTGGTAGAGTTAACCGTTAAGCCATTGTCTCTCTCTTCAGAGGAGCATAAGCTTCCTCCACTGCCCTACGATCGATACCGATAGGATCAATATCGTCCGCAAAACCGAGGAGCATGTGCGACCGTGTGATGATGGTGCCGTTCCTCTGCACGCCAGACCTCCTAATTGCTCCTTCGAGTGCAATGTTGAACAGCAAAATTGAATGAGCTGCGTACGCTGCTTTAAAATCAATGAACAGATGGTGAGTCTGTAAGTAATACAGTGATAGAAATTCGTTTAGCCGTTTGTACAATTTTAAGAATTCCATGATAAAAAACTATCAAATTTCGAAAAATATCCAACAAAGTCATTTTGTATGGTGATCTGCAATACAGATCGACTTGTTTATCATGAATTAGATCGTTTTTGGAAGTGTTGCCATATTAATTTTGCATGCCTCTCATATAAATATGTCATAATATTGTAAATGTTACCAAATAGGATAGATTGGTGAAGTACTAGATTTGTAGTAATGAGCTGAATTTTAGTATGGTGAGAAGGTCAATTCTCCGTTTCTGCAATGAAATGGTGCAAAAAGCGTGGGTATTATGATTCCTGGCCTAATTTGATGCTGTTTGAGCAAAACTTTGGGCAACAGTGTTGTTGTTTTCTCCATTTCTTGCAACATAAACAATATAGTTATCCAAAGTTTTGCTCAAACAGCATCAAATTAGACAAGGAATCATAATACCCACGCTTTTTGCACCATTTCTTTTCAGAAACGGAGAATTGACCTTCTCACCATACAAAAATTCAGCTCATTACTACAAATCTAGTACTACACCGAACGTGCCCCATTGAGATTTGATGTAGTTATTTTTATCGGAAGTGTTTCAAAAGAATCTAATGAAAGTTTCATGACCAAATCAGGATGAAAATTTACGAAAAACAATGTTTAAAAACATTGTTAAAGCTAAAACAGAAAAAAAATAACGCAAACCATCAAAAAATCACGTATTTAAATAGGGTGGGGCGGGGCAAGATGGGTCACCTAAGGATGGATCGCCATAACTTTGTAAATACAAATCGTATTGGTTTGTATTCGTCCGCTTCTCTTCAATACACTAGTTAGCTATGCTAAAGGTCGATAAAAAGTTCATTAAATACAAAATATGATGGTAAACAAGCAGTTTTAAAAAGTGATCGATTTTGCGCCGTGAAAAAAGTGCGAAAAGTGTTTTCTCAACGAAAAACGTCAAAATATAAGATTTGTTCCGCATGCATATATTCTCCATATCCATACTGAGTAAACAAGAGCTACTAGTAAACATTTTATAAATTTATTTGGAGTATAAAAATCTTTACGATTTGAGTGGTCCTAAGGCGACTTGAAAATAGATGTTTTCCCTAAAAAATTATCATAATTTTATGTTATAATTTTGAGCGTTCATTCCACTTGATTGAAGTCATTTATGAGATAGTCTTGTAACAAAAAATAAATAACTTTTGAATGCTCCAAGAATATGTTCAAAATTGAAGGTGACCCATCTTGCCCCGCGGCCGTTTATATGGAGATTATATGGAATGTATCGCATAATAAAAATGGCTAAAAACCATTTTATTTCCAATGAGAGTGAATAATTTTTCAATCAATGCCCCAAATTTTTGTATATTCACGCTAGTCATCTAACAAAATTATTAACATAATAAAAACATGAGTAATGCGCCCGAAAATGGCACTGACCCATCTTGCCCCGCGACCCATCTTGCCCCGCCCCACCCTATTGTTTTGATGAAATATGATGTTTTCACTTGCATAAATCACAGCGCTTACTACTTTTACTTCTTCTAATAGCTCCCAGTATCTTCTAGACTGTATTCTGGCTGAAATAACATACATTGGATGGCTCATATTTCGAAAAATGGCACGGAAATGAACTACTTGTTTCATAGTTTAGACATTCTTTTCAAATAAATCATGTTAAAAATGAATGTGGTTCACAACTAAGACTCATTCATAATATATTTCTTCAGAATAAATGAAATAAGCCAATTGTTTGACCATATCTTGCATTTTTGTATGAGCATCTGCTTTTGAATAAACAGGGTACAAAAAATTTTACACTTCCTGCAATTCTTTCACTTTGCAGTCTTCTAACTCATTTAAAGACCGCCTCAGAAAGTATGGACGCAAAGACAAAATACTGACATTAAAAAAATATTGATGACTAGTTCTTTTTGAAGGCTGCATCCTGTTGATCAACCTATTCTCTCAACATGTGTGCAGTGGTTTATACGATTCCAACAGTTTGTTTCAAAATACATAAACTTTTAGCGCAATACCGTCAAAAAATTGTGCACAAATGATGTACACTTAGGAAACGAGCAAAATGTGGAAAGGGTAAGTGAGAAAACCATGTAAGCAGCAAACAGGAATCACGGTAGGAAGAACACGTTTCAACATACGCAAAAATTGGGTTAAAAATAAAGGTCCTGCTTACCCTCGTTTGGATAGACTTAGAAGGAAGGTATTTGACCGCAAGAAAAAAAGTCTAACTTACACAGAGCGGGTTATGACCAAAAAAGTTATCATTTCGTATTCCAATGTTCATCGTGGCAAAGAACGTTTCTATTATCGATCCTATAGTACGCAGAAACAGACAAAACAAAGCCTGAAACAAGAACCATTTATCAGGCCCAGACATCTGAAGATTAGGTGCATCCATACTTTCTGGGGCAGTCTTTAGTAATGCTAGTATCAAACAGGTATACTCCACAGACATTAGGGCACGTCTTTATTTCAATGCAGAACTATTTATTTTTGCTTTTATCCATCCCATTTTAAAGTTTAACCAACCAAAAACCAATATACTTAATTTATTCATGACATTTTATGCAATAATTTGAACATTTCTAACAATAATTCTGAGCCATATTGGAGTGTTTGCAGTTTGACGTTTGAGTGTTTACAGATATCAGTTTTCTTAAATAAATTTGTTTATCGTCGCTTCTCCTTATCGGGACATTTTTTTATAATATTTCTCCGAATTTCACAAATAAATAAACTTTTAAGGTCAATTATCTTGCTAATACGTCATAAACTAAATGCCTTGGAGTCTCTCTCTCTCTCTTTTTGGCGTAACGTCCTCATTGGGACAGAGCCTGCTCCTCAGCTTAGTGTTCTATGAGCACTTCCACAGTTATTAACTGAGAGCTTCCTCTGCCAATGACCATTTTGCATGCGTATATCGTGTGGCAGGCACGAAGATACTCTATGCCCAAGGAAGTCAAGGAAATTTCCTTTACGAAAAGATCCTGGACCGACCGGGAATCGAACCCGTCACCCTCAGCATGGTCATGCTGAATACCCGTGCGTTTACCGCCTCGGCTATATGGGCCCTCCGAGCAAACTTATGTGTCTCTGACAGATTTTGGGCCGAAGAACCGGAATCTGGGCTCAGATTTGCTCCAGCACATCACAATTTTGAGCTATACCTCAATTTATGGGGCAAAACATGCGATTTTGGGCTTTTTTGACTGCAAGCCATTAAGCATGGAAATACATTTTTTAAATAATCAAAAGGTAAATTGGTCAATTAACATCTAAATTAACAACTCATGCAAAATATTTCATCATCATCATCAAAATATTTCGTTTTACAAAATCAAATTTGATAGTTTTATCAATTTATGTTAAGTACGATATTTCCCATACAAGTCACCTTTCAAAAGTTGCATGCAAGTTTACATACTAACATAAAATACTTAAATCTATGAACTTTCAATTGGAAAAACGAAATATTTTACATAAGTCGTGAATTCAGATGTTAATTGACCAATTTACCCTTGGATTGCTCAAAAAAATATTTCTATGCTTAATGGCTTGCAATCAAAAAAGCCCAAAATCGCATATTTTGCCCTAGAAATTGAGGTATAGCTCAAAATTGTGACGTGCTGGAGAAAAAATTTGAACCCGGATTCGGATTCAGCGGTCCAAAATCTGTCGGAGACACAAAAGTTTGCTCTTGGGACAGACCAATAATTATTTTTTGTTTCGCAGTGTTATCACTATGGAGGGGCGTTCCTCTAGGTATTCCACAAGGACTTCTCCAGGAGCTCCTCCAACGATTGTTTCTGGAATTGTTTCTATGAAATCAAATCTCATCAGATTTTTTTTTCAACATTTCTATAACAATTCCTTCAAGGTTAGAAGAATAACTCCAACATGTTTTATGTCATTTCATAAAATACTTCTGAAAATATCTGTGGAGGAATATCTCAATGAATTCCCGGAGAAATCTCTGAAGGAAATCCAGGAGATATTTATATTAAAATGGACCGGAGGAGGAATTTTACAAAAAAAAACCTTCTAGGCATTTCTTCGGTAATCCCCGACGAAATTTTCTTAAGGATTCCTGGAGGACCATTGGAAGTATTTCCGAAGGAATTCCTTAGTCAGTTCTTGATGCATTCCATGAAGGAACTTCTGAAGGAATCCTTGGAGATATTTTTGAATAAGTTGTCTATCTAGCTCCTGAAAAAATCTCTGGAGTTATTCTTGAACGAATCCCTGCAGGATTATGTGAAATAATCCCAGGAAATTGTCTCAAATATTTCTAGAAAGAGTTGCCAAAAAATTTGAGAAACTCTCCTTCAGAAACCCTTGATGGAATTCCTACAATGATTTGTTTATAAATATTTAGAAAAAAATCAAGAGGATGTTCTGAAAAAATTCCCAGAGGCATTCATGAAGATATTTTGAAAGGAATTCCTGATAGAATATTGGAGAAATACTTAAATTTCTGTAAAGGCTTTTTGAAATTTCCAAAGGAATATATCTAAAATTTTCTAGGAATTGTTACTGAAGATATTCCTATTTTTTTTAAAGAATCCGAGAAAAATCCGAGTAAGAATTTCAGGAGGCTCTCCATAGAAATTCTTTGAGTGATTTATGGAGGAACTAAAAGCATCTCTAAAAAATATTTTTGAAGAAACATTTGGTTTTTTTCGAAGAATCCTTGGAGAAATTTCTGAAAGAATTTTTGATTCTTCTTTATCTAAAAATAAAATGCTATTAGAATGTGTGGAATCCATCGATGGTTTTCTGACAGAATCCTCGGAGAAATTTCTTAAATAATCCATGGAGGAGTTTATGAGGCAGGGACATTTTTTTAGAACTTTAGAAGAATTCTTGATGAAATATATGGAGAGTTCTCTCTGTATTGATCTCAGAATGTTCGAAACATTCTGTTCATTTGTGGACTCTAAAATGGCTTTAAAATGTAGACATTCAGTCTATGCTGAAACTCCAAGCTAAACAGATCGTTTTTTTTATCTCACTTGAAATCACATCGTTCTTTTCCTACCTAATCAGTGAACCCATGTCCCTGAAATATATCAGAGGACATAAAACTCTCTACAAAAATTTGTGAAGAGTATTTGCCTCCAAGAATGTCATTATATACAAATAATACCAAAGATTTGAAGTAAATTTATGATATTTGATAATATGTAGGAAAATGTGTTTGTGGACCTAATGATAATACCGCCAAGGATTTTATTAAAAACCCGTTAAAAGAGACTCGCTTAGTACCGTAAAACGGGGTCAAATTGATCAGCGAGGTGAAATTGATCATTTGGGTACTACATTGTAATTGCATACCAGGAACTTCTTAGCGTCGCAATGATTTCAAACTTCTTACCTCAACTAATTCGTAGATGTCTAGAGATGAGTTTAGACTTTTATTTTTTAGAAAAAAGGCTAGTTTTGCCTTATTTCTTTTTAGGAATTTGCAATGTATTTCTCATCTAGCTGAAATCATTGCTTCTAAACAATCGATTACCATTAGGACTTCCCGTATTTTTTTTTGTTTTAACATTTTTGTGGAACTTTGGTTGGAAAGTTATGAAGCTTTCTGAAGATGAAAACGTTAAAAAAAGTTCTTTTTTTAGGGAAAAGTCATTTATTATAACAGAAATTACTTATATCATAGGAAATTGTCTACCTTTAGGCGTTATTAGGGGAAATTTCAAAATATAATTTTGCATTTTAAGTGTCAAATTCACTAGTTGTAAGAGTTTTGACGCGTTATTCGGTGATGATTAACCTGGGCTTGTTAGGGGAATATCTGTAAATAAAAGGAAAATCGGGTTAAGTACGGTTCCTTTGAATTCCACTAAGAATTTTCATCCTTTGACAGATACGTATTTCGACCTCAACTTGTCGAGTCAAGTACAAGACACTGAAGACGACCTTACAGTTGAGGTCGAAATACGTATCTGTCAGAGGATGCAAATTCTTAGTGGAATTCAAAGGAACCGTACTTAACCCGATTTTCTTTTTATTTGCGTTATTCGGGTTTAGAAGAGCAAAATTAAGTTAATAAGGAAATTTTTCTTTCTTACCGATGCTTATTTGTATACTGATCAATTTCGCCCCAAAGTAACATCTTCAATTTTTTTTATTTTTGAAGTAATTTAATTAAAAGTTTAAATTTGTTAAACAAAATTCTGTCACATGGTTTCTTGGAGATCCACTGGTTACTGATTTTCCAGAAATTGGCTTCTTTAGCGGTGTTGAGATAATTACATATTCAGAATCTGCATGCAAAACTGAGCCGAAATCCAAATTTCCATGAATTTTGGTGCTCGGGAACCTATTTAAAAATCAGTTTGAAGTTTGTATGGGAGCCATTTGTCGAATCACCTCTCGTCGCATTTTGTACTGGGCGGAGCTGTCAAGCAGTTGCTCAGCTGTCAAAAGGTGATTTCGAAAAATCTATTTGAAATTGATTTTAGGTACCAAAATAAAGTTCAAATATCTGAAAAAATCATAGTGATTCAGAAAAAGGTGCTCTTTCGTATAAAATAAAAAATAATACATTTTTCCTAATTTAAAAACCCAATTCTTTTGGCAATTTTTAAATTGCCAGTAATGTTATCCCCAATAGTTGTTTTAAAGGGATCAATATGACCCCGGATTACGGTACCTACTTCAAAAAGAATGAGTTAGGAAGGAGAAGAATCGCCTACCCCGTGGCCCAGCATACAGAAGAGAAAGAACCAGCGGACAGGTGAAAGGAGCAGGGAGCAGCAGCAAAGACGTGCTATGCGCGGAGCCCCAAAGAGAGTGCGAAGAAATACGAAAAGAATAAGTTTGGAGTAGAGCTTTAAGAAAGTGGGGGCGTCGTCCGGTGTTGAGGGTTGACGCCACACTGCTAGAGGGAAGTGGTAGTAAAGGAGGACGCCAAGAAAGTAGAATGAAAGTGCGCGAGCATATACGGAGTACCGTGTTTTCTTTCCACGGAGTGTTACGAGCGTCTTGCATTGGCGTAGCTAGGGGGGGTTCCAGGGGTGCCTGGCACCCCCTAGAATAAATTTGGCACCCCCTAGATTTTTTCCTTGACAGTCACCTAAAATTGAAAACTTCATATAACAATTCAAATATTTATAATTTGTGCATTTGAACAAAATATAAGCTACACCCGGGATTTACCCATTTCCAATTGTTGCACGGTTAAAAACTCGCCTATTGTTGCACACTTCATGTTGTTCTTATGAGGTGTGCAATAATTAGCAAATTTTTAGCCGTGAAACAATTGGAAAATTACCCTACCAAATTTACGTTTTGGACACTTCAACTGTAAAAACAGTTAACAGACCAATTTTCTGTAAATCAAGTGACGACAATGAATCCTAGCTAATTGTGCTCAGAACAAAGATAAGCGAAATAATATCTTTTGGAAGCAGGAAGTGCGGTGTACGACTCACATTAAAATTTTAACTTTAAATAATCAATCGGTACAGTAATAATTTGGGGGTAATTAACACGAATGTATAATGTACTAGCTGTCCCGGCAAACTCTGTCTTGCCAATTTTGTGGTGGTTTGACAGCCTTTGAGTTCATCTAGGCATCGCACTCTAGATTGCACCAAAACTAGATCTAACCAAAACTGTATTTTGAAAACCAAAACAACTCTTAGTAAGTAGGTACTTAAAACACAGTAGGGGATTCGTTTAACGGCGTAAACCGCTGATTATCTATTGTCCTGATCGTCGCGATCACTAAGACAATCTTTGATAATTTTATTAGCAATTGGGTTTTTAAATTAAAAAATGTATTGATTTTTTTTAAATTTTATACGAAAAAGCTCTTTTTTCTGAAGAAACTGGAAAACCCACAAAATTGCGTATAGTAAATGTTGTATTTTTGGTTCGAACTAGGCATTATTCGGTTCTCGTAATATAGAGAATATGGTATTACCGAATATGAAACAAGATATATTGTAGACCATCAATAATGGTGATGAAAGTACATATCAATATTTTGTTTTATTTTTAATCTAACTCAGTTTTTGTTTGAAATCAAGTGGGTTATAATTTAAACCATTGTGAACCTCTTTGAGAATTCATTTGGTATTCTCTTCAGTAAAACTTTTGAAAATTTTGTGGGCAGTTTATTCGGGAGATGATTTGATTATTCCTGTGAATATTTGAATTTTGATAATTGATTTGTAATGGTTTTGAAAATTATTCGTGAATTCCTTTGGGAAATGTGTCGAATATTAATTTAGAAATATAGTCAGAAATTCTAAAACGGAAACTTGAAACTCCTTCGTCATTTTCTTTGGGAATTTCCGAGTGAATTTATTTGATGTTGGCTTGGTAATTTTTTGATTTTAGCTTCGGCCTGCTTGATATGTTTTTTTTTTAATTCTGTTATAGTTTCATTGAATTTTGATCAGCAATTTCATAGGAAATTTGCTTCGAATTTTCAACAACGATTCCTCTGAAATTCCTTCAGCATATCCTTTTGCAATTACTTTGCAAATTTCCTTGGCAATTTGTTTCGGCGATTTTTTTAAAGTTTTTTCCGGCTTTTACTTTTGAAATGTATTCAGAAATTTCTTTGGAAATTGCTTGTTCTATATCATCGAGAATTTCTTCAACGATCCCTTTGTGAATTACTTCGGTTTTTTTTTAATATCTTGAAATCTTCTTTGAAAAATTAATTGGAAATTATTTGGCCATTCTTCTGGAAATTTCCAAGGAAATTTCTTAGGCCAATAATTTGCAAATTCTTCAGATAGTTATTTTAAGGATTCTTTCCACAATTGCTTCGGCGTTATCTTCCGGAGTTCTTCTTGCACTGTGAATTGTGAACTTCTTCGTGCATTCCTTTGAAAATTTTCTCAGAAAATACCATTGAAAATTTCTCAAATAATTTCTTTGGAAATCCAAAAAATCTCAATTAATAGAACAAAATTATTTTACAAAGGAATTGCAAAGTCCAAAAGAATATCTAAAGAAATTTATGAGTGGTTTTTCTCAATCGATTTTCAAAGGAATTCTCGAAGAAATTCTCAAAGGAAAACTCTAGGAAATTCCCGAAAAACTAAGAAATTTCCAAATGAATTGCCAGATTAAGTCCTATAAAATTTGCCTACTAAAGACTATTCGAAGGAGCATTTCCTTCTTCCAAATTAATAGTTCAAAAAAAGCATAATAAAAATAATAGTTTTCAATGGAGTTTCAAAAGAAATTCTTGTAATAAATACCAAAGGAATTCCTGATTTTCAAGGAAAATGGCCGAATATCCCTCAAAAAAGGCAAAACATATTCTATAGGAGTTACCGAATAAATTTCAATTAAAAATATTTACAAAGGAATTTTCAAAAAATATGCAGAAGGAGTTTTGAAAGCATTTCTCAAAGAAATACGTGAAGAGTTTCCCAAGGAACTGTCGTGGGTAAAATCATCAAAAAAAAAAAAAAAAAAATAAGAATGAATAAAACAATTAGTTTTTGG
Source organism: Aedes albopictus (assembly GCF_035046485.1). Taxonomy (NCBI): domain Eukaryota; kingdom Metazoa; phylum Arthropoda; class Insecta; order Diptera; family Culicidae; genus Aedes; species Aedes albopictus. The sequence continues at coordinate 126,414,787 of NC_085138.1, forward strand.
AAATTTCGAAGAAATGTTCGAAAGAATTGCCCCTCCGAAGGAAAATTCTAAGAAATCTATTGGGGGGATTTCTTAAGAAATTGCAGAAAACTTCCCCAAGTAATGACAATAGAAGCTCCAAAAATTTTGCCAGATGAAATTTTCAATGTAATTTACCAAGTAACGTCCATCGGAATTGCCGAAGGTATTCCGAAAGAAACTGATGCAGTAGTAAAAAGTATTACCGAAGGAGTTTTCAAAGAGATTGCCGAGAGATTCGTTAAAGAACTTTTAAAATGAATATGGATTAACAAATGCAAAGAAATTAAAAAATAGCACCGAATAAAATTCAAAAAAAGTGCAGAAAGAGTTGGCTAAGACATTCCCAACAAAATATTCAAGGAAGTTCCCAGAGGAATTGCCGGAGGATTTGCTGGAGTAATTAAATAAAATAACAAAAGAATTGCTGACTCAATTAAAAAAAAAAAACGTTTCTCGAAGGGAAATAATCCGAAGGATTTGCAAATGAAATTTAAGAATAGGCCACTTATACTCCTAATGGAATTGCTGTTGAAGTTTTTATGTAATTACCGATGGTTTTTTTAGGATGTGCTGAAAGTTTCAAACGTCCGAAGGGAATATAAAGGATCTGTCGAAGCAATTACTTATTCTATGGGAATTACTGAGGGATTTTCAAAAGTAATCCAAATTGTATAACAAATTGCGAAACAATTCCCAAATAAATTGACGGCAAATTCTCTGAAGAATTACAAATTCTTGTATTTTACATACTTTGTGAATATTTGGTAGTTTTAAGAATCATACTCACAATTGCTCTGTAAAACTATTTTCATGTTCACGTAGTGTTCAACGAATAGAACCCAAATTCTGTATCTATCAATAATGTTCCGTACCAACCGAACACGTAATAATACGTGATAATTCTTATAATTGCTTAGGAAAGTTCCTTATATTTAAATGATTGTGTGCATGTAATACAATGCAGAGGTTGTCGTGGTGAACGTGAAGTTTGGAACGAAATTACAAATCTCCTTTATTAGTCTCAATTTTGTGAAGATTTAGTAGTTCTCATAGTGAGTTTTTAGATCTCAAAAAATACAACATTAGTCCAATTGACATTTTAAACATTTCACGTTAATCTTGATGGTTGAGTTCCAAAAATTTTGCAAGTCGGATGAATCGGCTTTAGTAGTTGAAAAACTAATAAACTGGCACCCCCTAGGCACCCCCTAGGAAAAAATCCTAGCTACGCCAAACTGGCACTGAGGTTGACGACAGGGGTTCATCTTTGCTGGAAGTAACACGGCCCTTGCTTAGTTACAATTTCTCCAAGTATTCTTTCTAAGAGTCGTACAGGAGTTTTTTTGTGATTCATCTAGATCTAGAAGTAACTGTTGACGCATATTCCAACGTTTGTAGGATCGATGTCGTGAATCTGGTGGTTCCTTGCCACGAATGTTGGACAGATTGGTCACAGACCACAGGGTAACGTCTTCACGAATACGCGAACAGGAAACGAGTTCAGTTTAATACACGAAACACATATTTATTGTCAAGTGGTGTGTACCAATAACAATATATCTCACAAACGGTAATGAACAGTCAAGTTTTAGCTAATTTACGAACTAGTTAGTTATCTAATGGTGCACCTTGTAGGCTTTTATAGTCTGAATGGCTATACAATTTGTTGGAAAACCTGAAATGTTCTCGAATTAACATAAAATGGTCACGATCTATGGTTTTCCTGTTATGTTCATCCTTTTAGAATACTGGGCTGATAAGAATTGAATACAATGTACTGGAATCGAACTGTGAGCCTGAATTACAGAAGCATTTGACTAAAACTGTCGTCAACAGTCACATCTGAGAATCCTTCAGAGATTTACAAGACGCGACGCGAGACAAGACAAACACTTATCGTTCTTACAATCGTCAAAGGGTTTAAAATTTACCTTATCTGTCGACCGGTTTCGGGCGCGATGTTGCCAGTCTTCGGGACAATGTCCGACTGGTTACGTGTTGTCGTACGATGTTCGTACTCGTCCAGAGAAAAGAATTTTTTAGTTAGTTATTGTGTCGCATCGTGTCTCTTCAACCTGGTGGATAACAACTGTAAATAAAAAATTCTCTTCTCTGGACGAGTACGAACATCGTACGACAACACGTAACCAGTCGGACATTGTCCCGAAGATTGGCAACATCGCGCCCGAAACCGGTCGACAGATAAGGTAAATTTTAAACCCTTTGACGATTGTAAGAACGATAAGTGTTTGTCTTGTCTTGCGTCGCGTCTTGTAAATGTCAGTTAGTTCTCGCGTTAGCACAAAACATAACAATAAGTGTTCTTCAGAGATTTCTCCAGGAAATCCTTTCAGTATTGTGAGAAGTTCCTTCTAGGATTTTTTCTGGGATTCATTCAAGATTTTTTTTCCCGGGAAACCTGCAAGAGCTGCTTCCAGAATTTCTTCAGGAACTCCTGTTATGATTTCAATAGGCGTCCTTTATGGGTTCTAACCATACCATAGAGGGTTGCATTGCAGAAGATAATATAACATCTATATAAACTTCTGAAAAAAAAACAAGAAATCCCTGAAATAACCGTGTTGGAGTTTCTGGAGAAAAATCAGTATCATCTTCCATTCTTTGGAGTAAACTTGGAATTTATAAAGGGGATTTTTGGGTATGATTCCATAATCGTTGTGATGGACTATGGATTCCATAGTCTTCAGGAAGAGATTCTTAAAGAAATCCCAGAACTCCGAAGTTCTTGAAAAAAAATCAATGAACTTGACTTCATGAGTTTTCGGCAATTTTGCTTGTTATGAAAGGCAAAACTCAACATCTTAAATTTTATGAAGAATTTCCGTCATTTGAGAAGTGCACCAAAACTATTTTGTTTGTTACTTCCAAATGGTTCAAGAGTAATCAAGTTCATTCATTATCCTATATTCGTTTGGCAAGAACTTTTCAACACTTATTGTAACATTTTCGAAGACAAAATGTAATGAGCGGGCTGATATCATTGAAAAATCAATCAAGTGTCATTTTCAAGTGGAAATAAGTTTAACTAGTTATTCACGCAATGTCCAAACACATTTAGATTGATCAACGACTCTGTAGTTAAAACATACAGCTATGATAGTCCTTGCTTTGAGTTTCAGAATGGATAAATAGTTTAATGGGTTACCGTAAACCGTGGTCAAATTGATCAGATGTTTAAACATATTTTAATAAACAGTTTCATTGCAAATATCGCATAGTATCTAATTCCAAAGGCTCGATCCTTGCGAGGAAGCTATTGAAAGTACTCTTAATTTAAACAACTAAAAAACGTCTGATCTATTTCGACCCGAAGGTCAATTTGACCCCGGTTTACGGTACTAAAATAAATTGTATTGAGCAATAATTAAAACACTGAATTGCATTCAAGATGCCAAATCTATATAAATAAAAATGGAATGTTGTTTGTATGTCACGAATAGGCTCGGGAACGGGTCAACGAATCTGCAACATTCTTTCAGTGTTTCATTCGTGCAGTGCTCCGACGTGTTCGTACGAAAAATTAATTGGAAATATCGACCGGGAATGTAACGAAAACGAGAATGTTTGAAAATTCATTTTGCGGGACATACAGGGGATGGCCAAAATGTTTGGGATAGGCAACTTTTTTTCTCCCACAAAAAAAATTCAACATGCTGTAACTTTTCAGAGAGTGCATCAAAAAATCTCAAATTTTGACTGTTTGTCAACCTATTATGTGTGCATCATTGGTACAAATTTGGGCTCAATTGATTAATTTTTCGCGTAGTTAGAACTAGAGATGGGTAACTCACTCGCGAATCGACTCAAAGAATCGATTCGCGAAACCGAGTGAGTGAGCCATGACTCTTTTCAAAAGAGTCACGATTCGCTGATGTTCATTACGATCGCGAAAAGAGTTAGTATGACTACGCACTTCATGATGATTCGACGCAGAACATTGCAATCTTTGACAATTTATTTTGTTTCCATACTTATATTATATGGCCAGCTCGCACCAGCGATTCGATTCTTCGGAGAAATTAACGAAAACCTGCGAATCCTGTATTTCACTACGTTATGCTCAGAGGTTTCTGCAAATCGTCAATATACATACAATGCAAGTGAATTTTGTACGAAAATAAGTTGGCTCACATCAAAAATCGACATTTTCAGAACCATTCGGGTAAAACACTATTATTTAGACAACTATTTTTTGAACTGTCATATCTCGGAAACCAGTGAACCGAATTAAACGAATTTTTTAACGTTTATCAACAACATATTGATACTTAATACGACGTTATAAAATGTAATATTTTCTCAAGGCTAATTAAGTTATACCGGATGGAAATTTTTACCTATATAGAGGAAAATAAGTCAAATTTACAATACCACACAAAAATTACTAAATGTGTTCTTCCATCAATCTAAATAGGCTCTAATATACCTGTTAGAGATAACTTGACAACAGAAATGGAAAATCTTTGAATATCAACACTAAAATTTATTGACATTGATGTAAAAAAATTACATTTTTTCGAGGAAAATCCAAAAAGGGTCAATCCATGATAACTTTTTTCAACGTTTAAAAAGTACATATGTTTCAATAGTTTGTGAAGCATTTACATATTTTTAGTATACGTTCAAAATTTCATTCAATTCGGTTCACTGGTTTCCGAGATATGACAGCTCAAAAATGAGTGTTTTAGCCGAACGGTTCTAACTTTGCGAAATATTAATCAATCGAGCCCAAATTTGTACCAATGATGCACATATAATAGGTTGACAAACAGTCAAAATTTGAGATTTTTCGATGTACTCCATGAAAAGTTAAAGCATGTTGAACTTTTTTGTGAGAGAAAAAAAGTTGCCTATCCCAAAAATTTTGGCCATCCCCTGTATTTCTACAAAGCTGCATGTCAAAAAACACAGTAGGCAGGCAGTACGACGTTTGACAGCTAGTTAACGACGTAGGTTGAACTTGCTCGAAGTTGCTGCATCCTACTCTTACACGTTTGTTGACTAATGGGTAAGAGCAAGATGCAGCAACTTCGAGCAAGTTCAACCTGCGTCGTTGAACAGGACTAATATTTATCTCGTACAGTACTTACCTTTATTGGACAGCTCCGTTGACAACTTCAACAACACAGGCCTTTTCAGCATCATCCGCGGATGTAGCTTCCGACTTTTCCGTGGTCCACGTTCTTCCTGCACGGCCGCTGCATTCATTCCCACTAGAAAGCACTTCTGTAGTCTACAAAACGGGCACCAATTCCTTCGGGCCTTATCCACTGAACAGCCTCCTTGTCCAGCTGCGATTGTAAGCAAATCCTGACTTTAAAAAAATTGTCACGTACACGACCAAACTGTTCCTTACTCACAGATGCAGGTGTAGAATGCTCGCTTCCGGATGCTTCGTTTGAAAAAGCAAGAACATCCATCACAGCAGATGGATCCGTAGTGTTTTCCGGAACTTCGATCTCCACAAACCTTACAAAGCATGGCTGATGCCATGTTACCCGGTTACACTAAACCTTCAAATATGAAATCACCTTCCTGACCAAGTTAGTTCTGCCGCTTCCTGACCGTTTGACCGTCATTTATATAGATTTATCGGCGGAACTTTCAAGTGCCCACTAAACTGCCAATCTGTTCCGGTATCCTCCCGCTCCCCATCTTTGTCCAGGCTCTAGGTACCTAGGTACGTGTTAACATGACTTATTTATTTCGAACCGTGGCGACATTCGTTTCGTCTTATCAAGGAAGGAAAATCTGAAAATCTTTGCACCATGCCTGACATGTTTGCTGCCCATCCACACGATTCATTACTGCCTGCGGGTGGTTGGTTGGGAAGGAAGAAACCATTCTAGTCCTTGGTGGAGTCCGGCGATAGTTGGTGCGGTGGGTGGCACCAGACAGGGGGAAGCGCCTAGGCAAATAATACGGAAAATGACCAAGTCATTTTGTTGCCCTCGGCCGACGACGTCCGTGTGTCAACTCAGGATGACCGGTGATATGTAGTTAACACACAAAAGACGATGTTCACCAACCCGTGTCTAATGCCCGGCAATCACTGATCGCCGAGGATGCTTGTCGTATGTTAAACATAATTGACAACAACTCCTTCAGCACGGTTGACAGGACTTTGTCCGACGGATTATTGTTGATTGTGAGGGGTTTGGTTTTCGTAAATATTATAGCTTTGTACGGTTTGTTGCTCCATTAATTGTAGGGTTGCGATTTATTAGTAGGAATAATTCTCGAGTGATGAACGACGACGAAGCTTCAAAGAATCGTACTAGATAAAAAAGGGACGAACCAGAAGAACACCTCCAGGAGTCGAGTGCTAGTGCCTGATACCCGCCTCAACGAGAGCGGTACATGGGAAAGCGAAGCAAGAAGTTAGCCGGGGCCCGTGGCGCAATTAGTCACACATTTGTTTCATAAGCAGATGGTCATGGGTTCGATCCCATCCCCGGCACTTTTGTCAGTTGCGTAGATGGGGTAGAATCGACTGTATTCTGTGCAACTCGGATTTTGACGGCTACGCAGTCTTGTTAAATCAAAACGAGTTGTTATCTAACCCGACGTTTCGACACTTTGGATGGTGTCTTCTTCAGGGGAAAGATACGTATTTCGTTTTTTGTTTGCTGTGATTTTGTCTAATTTTAACTGTCGAACTCGTTTTGATTTAACAAGACTGCGTAGCCGTCAAAATCCGAATTTGTCAGTTGCTTTTTCCCCCTGAGAGTAGCTGACACTGACCCTCTTCTGAGTCTATGGCTCAAATGGACCCGGATAGTTGGACATCGGTGAAGGGCAACTCATAATGGACCCCCAATCGGAATGGAAAAAGAAACAACCAACAGCCACACATCAGCTTCATCGTGCTCATCATTCTACCATGTCAGGGTAGAAAGTGAATGGACTTATCCACCGATGAACCAAATTCATCGCGGTCCGAGAATTTTGACACTAGAGCGGGGTCTGTTCAAATCAGAATCGTCCAATTCTGATTGGAACAGACCCCGCTCTAGTGTCAAAATTCTCGGACCGCGATGAATTCGATTCATCGGTGGATAAATCCATAAAGCAGCGCAACGGCAACCAGTTCGATATTGTAGAATTAGAATAGAATACATTTAGGCGCTGTACAAAATGTAAGTACAGCTTCCAATTGGAATCGCTCACGCAGTGCTCTAGTGGACAAAAGAGCTGTAAATTGGGTTAAGTGATTGAAGAATAAAAAAAAGAAGCAATAAGTGGCATCACAAAAAAAAACTAGTTATGTTCAGTGTATTTTGTATTTTTTCGGTTTTTAGTCACGGAAAAGCGCATCGTACTCTTTTTTACTTATTGGTTGGCAAATGGGTATGAGCAACATAAAGCAACCTTGGGGCAGCAGGGCTGGTAGTAGCCCAGGGGCTTGAAGACCCCCTCCTCTTCTGTGAGTTAGGCGTGTTGTTCCCGATTAAGAATAGGACTACCAGCCCCAATTCAAGGCGTCAAGCGACCCGTACCGAGGAATGAGGGATTGAGGGGGGGGGAGCCTTTGGTATCTGGACACCCCACAGTATTTTGTCCCTTACCGCGTTAATACAGGGCTCCGGCGTGGCAGACCTTTTTTCCGTGGTACTCGTTTAAAATGAGTTCAAATAATAATAATAGTAATCAACAAGGTGGTAGTGGTAGGGGGGAGGTTAACCCTTTCGCGAGAAGCGGGCTGGCTATGTCTCCGTTAAGCAGAGTAGATGGATGAGCAGGGAACTGTGCGCACGTAGTTGCAGCGTAGATTACCCAATTTCCTCCGCGGCTAGTTTGTCGGGTGAGGTATTGTACGGAGCGTAGGTTGAAGGTTGCTCGAGATCATAATAATAAGCTCGGCTCCAACTCTAATAACCCACTAAACCACCCATTCAAAACAAACAAATGAGACAGCGCACAGTGTAGTGTGACTTGGTCAAACAAACTAACAAAAATGTTCCAAAATTAGCTGTATTAAAATAGCAGTTGTGCCTTCGAATTTTGGCACACATTTGATTTATTGTATATGCCCACCAACACAATTTGTTCTTATAAAGCATTTTTAAATTTATTTAAATTCCTACTTTGCCCAATATTTTCACAAATTATCCCATTGTGCACCACTTTATTTACGTTTTTGTTGACAACTCTCTCCTCTCTTCTCTCGTACTTTTTCTCTCTGACCGTAGAAAACTACCGTGTTATGGGGTGACATTCATTGATGTAATTTCAACTCATAAACAGTGAACGATTGTTCTGTTTTCTATTGAAATCATATTGGCAGTATGATATTTAAAATAGTTAAAAAGATTAACAAAATAACAGCCTTTTGTTGTGATAAACATGAACTATGGTTTAATCAATTTCGCCGTACGTTGAACAATACTACTCAGTTTAACGATACGCTTTTCCGTTTTAGCGAACCGCGATGTAAATTGATTCGGGTTTTCGTCCACAAAAGTGGAAAACGCATTAGTTTTTCGTGATAACCGGTAGGTCAGGTGCAAGTGAGGACAATTTCACACAATCGATCAACTTATTACAGTGTTGTGTTGTTTGGAAGACTGCTAAAAAATTATTTAAAAAACTCCAGCAACTATGTCCTTAATGAGGGACATGGGCTCTCTGCGATAGAGGTGGCTGCGCAGCAGCTTTGCGCCCACGAAGTCTAATATTAGCGATTAAGGCCCTTATTAGACTTCGTAAGTCAACGATGGTGGCCAGGCAGGACCACGAGAAACTCGTGGCAACTGCGGCAGCTGCAGAACCGGCGAAGTCAAATCTTCCAATGTGTACCCAGCGCCCGCAAGACTAGGCGGCTGTTAACCCCGAAGGTCGATAGTAAAGCCGGCAAGTTGGATCCCAGCCAAGCGTCCTGGAAAGACGGAAAGAGGAAACGGGGTATGTGACCATAGATTGGTGCTCAGCAGCCATAAAATTGGGCAGGTCACGGAGAGGACGCCCCTTGGAAGTATTGTGGAAGAAGAAGAAGAAGGAGGAGAAGAAGAAGAAGAAAAAGAAAAGGAAGAAAAAGAACCGAACGCAATGCAGGAGCGTGGGAACACTAGGCCTAGAAAACTCGTACAGGTGGAATGATCCTCGAGCTCGAGCGCGACAAGGAACGCAAGGGCGCCGTTCAGGGTGTTGAGGTAAGGGCTCCTATAGCGGAGGCGACTCTGAAGGTGAAGACCTAGATGAGATCACAAACGCGGAAGAGCTTGTGACGGCACTGCGGCGACAGTTCAAGGTGAAAGTGGCCACTGCAGCCGTTAGGCTACAGAAGGGCCTGACAGTGACATAGGTGGCCTTGATACAGCTACCTGTGGCGGACGCTATCAAGACCGTTAAAGTAGGAAAGCCCAAGGTGGGCTGGTCAGTATACCAACTGACCTTGCACGAGCTACCGGAGGTTTTGCTTGAGGTGCCTGGAACCAGGACACAAGTCATGGGACTGCAAAGGCTCTAACAGGAACAAGATGTGTAGGTGATGCGGCGGTGAAGGCTGCAAGGCACAAGGCTGTACGAGTTCACCCACGGGTTTGATTTGGTCCAGGGAAGGGCCCAACGGTATGCCCAAGGTGCCCGGCCTTCACAACAGCCGCAGCTGACAAATCGCAGTGCAGGTAAAGCAGCGCTGAACCTGAACCAACGCAGCTCAGCAACTGCTTTGTCAGGATACCTGCCGGAAGCGAATAGGTTCGGAAAAATTGCGGCGATATGGACGACGGGTAAATACCCCTTCCAGAAGTTGGTGCCTACTACCTACGAAAGCTTCATGGTCATCAAAGTCAACGGGGTCTTCTTCTGTAGCTGTTATGCACCTCTGTGGTGGTCGATCGAGCAGTTCACGCAGATGCTGGACTTAAGGCGAAACTGGAAGCATTTCCTCACTTTTTGGTTTTTGATTTTTTATTAAATAACGAACCAATATTTTAAAAATCGATTTTCGTGCACATGTAGAGTATGGATCATGGTATCTTCTGATTTTTTTTGTAGTGGAAAATGTTTTTCGTTTTTGCAGAAACCATTTTTGAACAAAATTTCACCAAAAAATGGTTTCTGCAAAAATGTAAAACATGTTGCACCTCAAAAAAAAAATCAGAAGATACCTTGATCCATACTCTACATGTGCACGAAAACCGATTTTGAAAATATTGCTTCGTTATTTAATAAAAAATCAAAAACCGAAAAAATGAGAAAATGCTTCCAGTTTCGCCTTAATGACGATCGTACTGGTTGGGCGAAGGCTGGTTGCAATAGCAGGTGACTTCAATACCTGGGCCATGGAATAGAGAAGCCGTTTTACGAACCAGCGGTGTCAGATCCTGCTAGAGACACTGGTCATGCTAGATGTCGACCTGGCTAATGTTGGTACTAAGAATACTTTTAGTCGGAACGGTGCGGAGTCGATTATTGACGTTACTTTTTGCAGTCCTGGCCGAACAAGTAGATCAAACTGGAGAGTAGACGATAGCTACACTCACAGCGACCACCTGGCCGTTCGCTACAGTATCGATTGCAACAACAGCAGGCAGCGGAGAGGAAGCGGCGGCAAGGCCAAGGCCAAGTCCTTGCAAGTGGAAGACACCATATTTTGACGAAAAGCCAGCGCCGCGCCTGCCTAGGGGCTAGACGGTGGATGCAGCGATCACGATCTGAGGAAGAGCGAAACGAACGATAGGTGGTGTCCGCCGCTGCAAAAGCCGCGCTGAAGACCGAGATAAAGGCAAAAAGGCCTGCTTTGAGAGTCTCTGTCGGAGTGTTAATGCGAATCCGTGGGATGATGCCAACAGGATCGTGATGGCCAAGCGTAGCGTAGGTAAGGTCCCAGATCCGGATGGATTTCCGAACCTGATCTTAAAAGTAGCTATTGCAGAGGCTCCCGAGATGTTCAGGTCTACTATTGCAGAAATGCCTGGACGAAAGAGTTTTCCCAGAAGTATGGAAGAGGCAGAGCCTGGTTCTATTGCCAAAGGCTGGGAAACCACCCGGAGACCCGTCGACATATAGATCAATATGCTTGATCGACGGGAAAGGTGCTCGAAAAGATCATCCTCAATAGAATGTTGAGGCCCACCGAGGGTTTAAAGGGTCTCTCGAGTAGCCAATACGGTTTCCGAAAGAGGAGGTCGACCGTAGACGCTATCGTGTCAGCTACAAAAACTACCAGGAAAGCACTCGAGCGTAAGAGAAGGGGGATTCGCTACTGTGCAGTAGTGACTCTGGATGTAAGGAATGCGCTTAATAGCGTCAGTTGACCAGCGATGCGCTCCTACGTCTGGGGATATCCGGGTACCTATACAATATTCTCGGAAGTTACTTCCAGAATCGAGTACTAGTTTACGACACAGAGGTGGGTCGGAAGTGCTTTCATATTACCTCAGGAGTCCCACAAGGTTCCATCCTGGATCCGGTGTTATGGATTGTCATGTATGACGAGGTGTTGAGGCTATAGTTCACGGTGGGAGTGGAGATTGTCGACTTTGCTGGCGACATTACGCTCGAAGTCTACGGTGATTCGATCGAAGAAGTGGAGCTGACTTCCACCCACTGATTCTATGACAATTCCCGGAAAATCATTTTCCGGAAAGACATTTTCCGGAAAACATTTCCCGGAATGACCCATTTCCCGGAAACCCATTTTCCGGAATGTCCCATTTCCCGGAAACCCATTTTCCGGAATGGAACATTTCCCGGAAAACTGTTATGAAATGCACAATAATTGACTCATTTTGGTTGGTATTCATAGAAGAAGGGCTTTCAGCGTTATTTCCAAATCTTCGAGAAAACATAATATTAGCAGTTATGATGCCGACAGTTTTATCACTACAGCTTCATTGAACAGCCATTGTTTAATGAAGGAAAATATTCAATGACATTTCTGGCAGCTACAATTCTAAAAGATAACATTCGAGAGAATAGCCTAAACACAAAAAAAAGGAATGATATCTAATAAAATGGTAGCGGTTATATTTTGCGCAGTAACCAGTATACTCTTGGTTTAAAGTTTCCATACTTTTTGCGAGCTCTATGGGTGGGTTGCGGATTAGTCAATATTAGTCTTTTGACAACACCTCTGAAACCTACACATCAGACGCGAACAAAAAAAAAACAAAAATAAAACGTTGAAATGAGAAAATAAATGAGAGATGAAATGTCAAATTTAAGTAATGGGGAAGCCAAAACTTGAATGACTACTTAAAGAAGAGAATACTGTATTGAATTTATCTGTAGCACTCACACCACAGACAAACAGACGTAACACCTTGAACGATTTTCATGAAAATCCATCGCCCAGTTTACACTACCATCACCTGGCGGAAAAGTTGCACGAATCACTGTGTTGTGCCATATCGTCACCAAAAGGCGCTAGTGTGAACGTCAAACACGCGCCTCTGGTTGTGAAAGCCTCAACTATGAAAATTTAAAATGATCGTTAAATGGGTGGTCGATGGAAATTTCTCAAGTGTTACGTCTGTTTGTCTGTGCTCACACTATACCCTCTTATTAGTTTCTCTCATATGTTCGCTGGCTTTTTCATACTAAACCTTTAAAACTGTAAATAACAAGAGGCCAACTTCAACTTTTTGCTTAACGACTCATTCGGTTTAAGGGCGATTTGCACATATACACTTGAGATATAGCTGTCAGTAAAGGCCCTTCAAATAACAACTGAGGTAATGGTGGTCAACCACATTATTACTAAGCCAAATGGTCATTAGACTAGATTGAAACGAAAGCGATCAAGAAACAGGCCTCGAAAGAACAGCCTATTGCTAGAAGAAGGGAAAATCTCTATAGGTGCAAGTCACAGTTTGGCAATTAAATAACTCTGTAGCAGTCTAACTTTGGTCTAACTGTAAAGAACAACACATTTTTAAGAAAAGGAAAAATATCAGATAGAGTTAATAGTTTGGCCGGCAATCAAATACGCAACGATGTAACTAGAAAAAACAGCCTATTAAATAAAGAAGGGCAAATCTCATATGTATATAGAAAGCAGCAACTGCCAATAAAACACATGTTTGTTACCATGTGTTTTATTGATATGTACTTGCTGCTTTCTGTATAGGATATCTGCCCTTCTTTATTTAACCCTCGAGCAGTTGCGTCTTCGATCACCTTCACCTACACCACGCTCACGCTGTGTATTACAAGTGTGCATTTTTCATGGGGCGGGGCGTGTACTTAGTACACGACGCGACCGCTTCCGGGTTAATAGGCTGTTCTTTCTAGTTACAACGTTGCGTATGAAAGCTTGCACAGTGACGTCAGCATTATCTCTTTCTCATTCATTCCTTCGGCGTCGATCCGTAAAAGCCGTCTTTGCTCTCAAAAAAAAAAAAAATCGAGGGCAATGTTTACAAATCGTATGAGAATTCGATGAGGTTAGATTTTTGCTGCAGGCCTCTATTTGATTGGCGGCTAAACTATAAACTCTGATATGTTCCCTTCTCTTAAAAAGTGTTGTTCTTTCAGGTCGAAAGAACAGCCCGTTTTTAAAGAAGGACAATTATCAGATGGAATTAATAAATTGAGCACGAATCAATTCTGTAACGATACATCGTTAGAAAGAACAGCCTGTAAATTGAAGAAGGGCAAATCTCCTATGCAGTTAGCAGTTCAACTATATAAATGCACCTAGAACAGCCTTTGACGAAAAGGAAGAAAAATTTGTTATTGAAAAGCCAGTCAAAATATGTCCAATCGACTCAACGATGCTGGCTCTACTTTGTTAAGTGAACTGAAACGAGAATCTGAGTTCCATTTATAAATGAAGTTATACAATCTTGAAAAAAAAAATAGAATATAGTTTTAAGGCTCGATTTTCTGGAAATTGATCATCAACTGATAAAGTTAGTCGTAATAAGAAACAAAAAACAAGATCATGTCGAAAGATTCTAAAATATCTGCTGAGGTCTCAGGTGTTCCTAGAACTGCCTTTCCGGGAAATTGGGCATTCCGGGAAATGGAGCATTCCGGAAAATGGTTTTCCGGGAAATGGGTTATTCCGGAAAATATCTTTCCGGGAAATGGGGTATCCGGGAAATGATTTCCGGGAAATGTCTTTCCGGGAAATAGTATAGAACCCCACCCACTCGATCAAGGCTGTGGATGCGTGGATGAGATCCAGGAAACTGCAGTTGGCTCCCCACAAAACTGAGGTGATGGTTGTGAACAACCGGAAGTCGGAGCAGCAGGCGGTGGTCAATGCAGTGTAGGCGATTGCACTATCACTTCGAAGCGCTCTGTCAAACACTTGAGCGTGATAATTGACGATAAGTTCACCTTCGGTAGCCACGTTGACTATGCCTGTAAAGGAGCCTTCACAGCTATTGCAGCACTGTCCCGGATGACGTCCAATAGCTCTGCGTTGTAGGTCAGTCTTGTCCAGAGGATGTGTAGAGATGAATTTGATTGGAATATCGTTTCAACGGCTATCACCCACATCGTCTAAGAGCTACAGAGGACGTGGCGCGTGGACTCGGAGAATAGCTAGTTCAGATGCGGTACAAGAGGTGGTCCAGGGGTTCGGAGTCGGCTTCGTAGGTCATACCGGTGCCCTGCGGTCGAAATCGACACTTAAAGCGATTAAGGGGCCACGGAGAGGAAGTCCTGGTAGCGTTTCTGTCGTGGCGTCGGTTAGAAAGAGATCCCCGACATGGCCCGTGGCAGGTGAAGACCTTGCTGTCAGCAACTTTCTGGTGCTTCTGATAGGGCCTGATGGGTAGTGATACCCTTCATTGCGGGAAGGTCAGATCGGGTTGCGCGTAGGCATCAGTTCTTATTATTATTATTTATTTAACTTCAAAATTTTGAAAGAGGGAAAACCCCCTTTGAGTGATTTCTTTAACATCAGTTCTTGATGTCTGCAAAACAGTTGGGCGCGGGCGGGGTTGACTCTGCCCAGCCCACCTTCTGAGGACAAAGGGAGTGGTCAAAGCGAGTCATCGATGTTCGTTGCTGCAGGCAACGTCCTGGCAGGTCCTGGCTTTTACTCTTGTTGTAGAAGATGACCTTACCTTCCTGTTCGGGTGTATGTTGAGTCGATTTTCCCCTTATGATTAGAAGAAAGAAAGGCACTACAATAACCATTAGGTGGGTTATTCTGTTTTTTTTTTTGAAAAACATGATTCCGAGATAATCACGTTTAAGATTTCAAGTATACACTACGCGTCTGTATGGGAGCAAGGTGCAAAACGCCATATATTTGCTTCTTGGATCTCTATGAAAATTTTACACAGTGCTGTGTTAAATTTTCATAGAGATCCAAGAAGCAAGTATGCTCATACATTTAAGAATCTCTTTTACATTAATGTAAAATAATAAAAAACGATATTTTGCCCGACCTCAACATACATTTTGCCCCCATCTGAGAGAATTTCAGAATGATCATCTGAAGGAAGGAGTTAATGTAAGCATCCCAAAAAGATTTACTGCATAAATCCCAGAAGGAACTCCTTGTGAATTTTCAGAAGAAACACCTAGAATGATACTGGAACTCTTGAAGTAATCACAGAAGAAACTCCTGTACGAATCTTAGAAAGAAATTCTGGGGAAAACTATTAAGAAACTACGGGAGGAACCGGTGAAGTAACTTCTGGAAGTATTCTGGTTAATGTCAGAAATAAGTTATTCCTGGAGAAATTCTAGGAAGAACTCCGGTACCAACCGGTGAAAAAACTCCTGAAGGAATCCCAAAAAGAGCTCCTGGGTAAATCTCAGAAGAAGAAATCCTCAAAAGGAGGAACCTCTTTGAGGTCTCTTAGAGGAATCTCAAAAGGAACTGCTCGTTGATCTTAGAAGAAATTCCTGAAAAAATCTGGAAGAAACTCGTGATAGAACAGCTCCCTCAGAATCTTAGAAGAATCTTCAAAACGAGGAATCTCAGGAAGAACTTCGTTGATTCTAGAATTTTCTCAGATGTTCATAATGTAAATCCTCCAGGAGATTATTACGCATTCCTTCAGATATTTTCTTATGAAATTCCTAATGAAATTACTTCAGGTGTTCTGTAAGAAAATGTTCTATGACTTTCTTGTGCCTTATATTCCTACATGATCTTCTTGAGGAATTCCTTCAAAAATATTGTAAGCAATTCTTTCAATATTCTCTTCTGGGTTTTCTAAAAAAGTCTTGCCAATAGTTTCATCTGGAAATACATTCTAAACTATTTCCTGAGTAATCTTTTCTGGAGGAATCTCGGAATGATTTCCTGGAGGATTCCAGAAACTCCTGAAATTATCCCTGAAGGAATCAAGAAATCCTGGAAGGAATCCCATATGGTGTTCCTTGAGAAACCTCGAGGTTTGGTTCAATCGGAAAGAGCTCCTGGAAGAATTCCAGGAGAAACTTCTGCATCATTCCTGAATAAATCCCAGAAAAATCTTGAGCTATTCCGTAAACACAATCAAAATTTTCAGATTTTTTGGAACAATTTCAATGAGCCCATGTAAGCATTGGGCAAATTTGGCTGAAACATCGATTTTTGTGAATCGATTCGAATCGGATCAGCAGAATCGATTCACCGATTTGATCGAATGCTTTGAATCGATGTTTTCAAATCGATTCGATATTATAAAATACTAGCTGTCCCGGCAAACTTTGTCTTGCCAAGTTGTGGTGCTTTGACAATTGTTAACGTCATTGCATCATGGCACCCTAGATGGGTTTCATTTCGATCATGTTAATTTTCTTCCCAGGTCATAAAAAATCAGCATTTTGTCTATTCTCTTACATTTTTAGTTCATTTCCCTAACTTTTTTTACATATATACACTGCCACCATGAATACGAATCTAACCATGCAAGAGTCATCCTGATCGGTTCAGCCGTTCGTGACTTTTGTTGTCTCAAAGGGAAGTCAAACTCATTTTTATATATATAGATTACAAAACTATACATGATTCGTTTGTTGCATTTAGTTCAAGTTCATGGTATGTTTTATTTGTCGAAATAACTTCAATATCCAAATTTGAGATTGCACGTCGAACATTTCGCGACTCTGATTCGAAAATTGATATAACGTTGAGACTGCATTCTAAAAAAAATGAAATTTATTGTTTTTGAATCGAAAAAAAAAATATTGAGATTCCCCAGAACTCGGAGAAATATTTACATATGGTACTGAGATAAATTCCCACCCACAGACTGCTGTGAGAAACTCCCCAAGAATTTTCAAAGTGATTCCACCAAAGTTCTGAAAGGAATTCCTCTAGAATTATGAGAGATTTCTTCAGAATGCTGAAAATGATTACACGTACAGCAGAATCCTGAGCGACACTAGCTAGAAAAGAAAGCAATAGAATATAGCGATATTTTGGTAGGAATTCTCCCTGAATTTTCCTAGAATCCTGAGCGAGATTACTCCATATCTATGAGACGAATTGTCTCAGAAACCCTAGAGGAATCCTCCCAGAATCCCGTAATAGCTTGTCTCAGAATCCTAGGAAAGGCTTTCCCTTGGGATGCTCTCAAAATGTTCCAGAATCCTAAGAAGGATTATCCCAGAATCCTGAAATGAATTTTCGCAGAATCCTGTGAGGAATTCCAAGAACGATTCTTAAACGTTCTTGAGATTAATCCATCTATAATACTGAGAGAGATTCTCACAAAAGATTTTCGGAATTCTAAGATGAATTTCCAAAGAAACTTAAAATATATGACCCAGAATCCTGCTTAGAATCCTAAGAGGGATTACTCCTGAATCCTGAGAAAGGTTCCCTTAAATATTGGATGGGATTGCCAAAGAAACTTGAGATATACTATCTCAGAAATCTGGGAGATAAGATTCCCTGACAAGAATTCCTACAGAATCATCCTGAGAAGGATTCTCTGGAATTCTGAGAAAAATCTGATGAAATTCCTAGAAAAAATTACCGCAGATTCCTGAAAGACATTTCCACAGAATCTTTGAAAGGACTTCTCCTGAAAGAGATTGTCCCAGATTTCTGAGTGTGATTCCTCTAGAATACTTTAAATTGTTACACCAGAATCTCAAGAGAATCTTCCCTTAATCTTGTCAGAGATTTTTCAGGATTACTAAGAGGGACTCTCCCAGAATCCCGAATGGATTTCTGTGAGCAGCTGCTTCAGAATAAAGAAAACAGAATTATACTGGGATTCTCGTAGAATGCTGAGATGGATTTCTTAGAATCCTAAGAGGACTCACAAATCTATGCGAGGGATTTTCCTAAATCCAAATTTATCTAGAGAATTCTGCCAGAATCTTGAGAGAGATTCATCATTAATTAATAAGTGCCCTAGAATCTTGAGAAATATAGCCTCAGAATTCCAAGACTTTCCCCAGAATCCCCAGAATCCCACAGAATCGTGAGAGAAATTTCCCCAGATACCATCAAAAAGCTGAATTTTCAGAGAATCCTGGGAAGGATATCACTGGGATTCACTGGGATTCCCCCAGACTCCTAAGAAATATTCTCCCAGAATTCTGGTAGGAATTTCGCCACAATTCTGAGAATGCTGAGTATGATTCTCCAATAAGTCTGAGAAGAGTTCCTGAGAATGCGAGAAAGATTTCCTCACAGTTCTGAGTGGGATCCTAAGTGAGGGTCTTCCATAATCCTTAAAGGAATCAACCCAGATCATCCAGAAATTTCTGAAAATCCTGAAAGCATTTTCACCCTTGGTAGAAAATACCCCAAAATCGTGAAATGATTTCCCTTAGAATCCAAAGATTCCCTAGAATTATGATAGGTATTCCCATATAATACTGCTGAGAAATATTCCTCCAAAATTGTTAAAGGGACTTTTCCATATTTCTGAGGATACCGCTGAAATTCTGTGAGAGATTCCTTCAAAATGATGAAAATTATCACACCAACATCCTGAGAGCTTATCCTAGAAAAGAGAGAAAAACTCTTCCAATAGATATTCTCCCGGAATTCTATTAAGGATTTCCCAAGAATCCTGGGAGAGATTACTCCAGTTTTCAAAGATGGATTCTCTCAGAATATTTAAAGGAATTCTTCCAGTATCCTGAGGGATTTATTCAGATTTCCGAAATC
The DNA here is from genome assembly GCF_035046485.1 of Aedes albopictus. NCBI lineage: Eukaryota > Metazoa > Arthropoda > Insecta > Diptera > Culicidae > Aedes > Aedes albopictus. The sequence goes on from NC_085138.1 coordinate 126,433,859, forward strand.
GATTCTCCCTGAATGCTGAGAAGGATTGCCTTAGAATCCTAAAAGAAGTTTTTCCTCGAGATTCTCCTAGAATGCTTAGACGGATATCTCCAGAACTCCCTGGATATCTTCCAGAATCTTGAGAGGGGTTCTCCTAGAATCCTGAGAGATTAGACTCCTGGGAGTGATAGCCCAAGAAACCTGAGATATACAGGTATGTCTCGATTTTATAAACCCTAGATTATATACACTCTCGATTTTATGTACATTTTTTTAATGGTTGAATTCTGATCACTCCTGTAGGGGTGAGTATGGCAGCATAATCGATCGCGTTCGCTATTGTCTCGAGTGAAAATCAAAACAATTGATGCGCGGGTGTTTAGTGTTCAGTATTGTGTTGTTCTTTGCTGAGTATTGTGTTGTTCTTTACAGAGAAGAACATTAATCAAGACAATTAGATGATCGGCATTGAACCACAAAAACCCCACAACAATTGGTGAGATATTTCCAATATTATTTATTTATAAATATTTCTATTTCAGTATATTTACTTTATAACTGCATATAAGTTGAAAATTCGCTATTTTCAACATCCTTTCATCTATTGGAAGATGCTTCAGTTCTGGGCTCTTTCTAAGTTGATGAAGGGATTTATAAATGCTTGCAAGGACTTGGCCAGGTGTGTGGAGCTGAGTGAATCTATGACATTGTAGATAGTAGCGACATCAGCAATGTCAATGGAAATATTCAACTTTGCAACTCCATCCAAGATTTGTGCAAGTATTCATGCTATGCTATGCTATTTTTTTAATGGTTGAATTCTACAGTGTTAAAGTTAATAGTTTTGAATCGAAAGAAAAATCGAATATAAAAAATCGATTCGGTCGATTTCATGGGGCTTCAACATCGATTCAAATAATCGATTAATCGGAAGAAAAACATCGATGTTGCGAACATCGATTCAAAATTGCCCAACGCTAGCCCATGTCTTTAGTATTCAATGAACACTCCCGCAATCATTAACTGAGAGCTTCCTGACATTGGAAACACAGAAGATTGAGAAACACATGGTGGAGGCGCATGGTTGTTGATTCATATCTCAGCCTACATTACCCTGTAGGGCACA
>NC_085138.1:126434986-126554523 GCF_035046485.1 Aedes albopictus
TCGCTCAATAATTTTTGCCTTTCTCGTACACTAAGTGTACTGGAAAGGCTATATGTTCACTCCAAAAACGACATTTTGATAGAAAGCTCGAAGGGTCGAATCACATATACCAATCGACTCAGCTCGACGAATTGAGGTGATGTCTGTGTGTGTGTATGTGTGTGTGTGTGTATGTGTGTATGTGTGTGCGTATGTGTGTGTGTGGACAAAAAAACTCACATCACTTTTTGGCAGTAAACCTCAACCGATTTTAATGATCGACGGTTCATTCGACGCGGAATCTGGTCCCATTGTTTCCTATTGAAAATGGTTCGGATCGGTCCAGCCGTTCCGGAGATATGGCCATTTAGGTGTTCCGGAACGGTACCCCAGGAAGGGCCCAGATATGAAAACGCTACAAACCCATCCATGCGACACATCAAACTACGGCATTTTCGATAACTTGATGAACAGTAAGCAGAAAAATAGTCTAGGCCATATCTGAACCGGTAGTGTCCCGGAACCGGTTCCGGGTGTCTAGCCGGAAGTGGCCAAACATAAAAGTGGACTAAACCCATGCATGCGACATATCAAACTGCGGCTTTTTCGATAACCTGATGAACAGTAAACAGGAAAACATTCTCAGACCATATTGGAACTGGTTGTGTTTCGGAACCGGTTACAGGTGTCCGCCGGAAGCGGCCAAATATAAAATTAAATCAAAATAATGCATGCGACATATCATACCGCGGCTTTTCAGATAATCTGTTGAACAGTGAACAGGAAAGCATTTTTAAACCATATCGTAACCGGTAGTGCTCCGGAACCGGTTCCAGATATCCCTTCGGAAGTGGCCAAGTATAAAAATTAACCAAACCCATGCATGCGACATATCAAATAGTGGCATTTTTGTTATTTTGATGAACAGAAGAAGGAACATATTCTCAAAACATATCTGAACCGGTAGTGTCCGGAACCGGTTCTGGATGCCCCGCTTGACATGGAACTTTGGGAGATGGCTCAGCAGTCTTGGAGGAAATTGAAAACTAGTTGTTTAAATCTTTCCCGAACCCTTGAAAAAGATCCCAAACGGATCGAAACGTCGGGAAAGATTTAAACAACTAGTTTTCAATTTCCTCCAAGACTCCTAAGCCATCTCCCAAAGTTCTATATCAAAACAGTCGAAACCCGATAAGCAGAAAACCGCTTGACATGGCCAAATATAAAAGTGAACCAAACCCATGCATGCAACATATCAAATCGCGGATTTTTAGGAATCTCGATTTGTCAAAAATAAAAAGTTTCCGGCCATATTTGGGACAACCGATAGTGCTCCGCTACCGATTGCCGGAATCCGGTCCGGAACCAGTTTCGAGTGTCTCGCGAAATGCACAAATGAACCACACCCATGCATGCAGTATATCAATTCACGACTTTTTAGGAAAACTGTCTAACAATTTGCATGAAACTAGTCTTTGACCACATCAGGGACAATCGGTAAGTGGTAAAATGTGAACCGAAAGCGGTAAAATGTGAAATTGAACCAAACCCATGCGTGTGGTACCATAAAACCACGCTAATTCGACAATGATTGCTGTCAAATCACCTAGGTAAAATTTTAATTCGATAAACTAACTATATTTTAGCTTTTGGTTAGATTGTAGGATTTGTTGATTGACCGGCCGCAGTTGCTACTCCAGCATCGCCAGATCAGCTACACTCATACAAGGAACCTTGGGAGCTAGCTGCTTGGGACTAACAGGCATCTTCAGTGTGTGAGCGTTGGTGGTCTTGTATTTTTAGGCCACAATGGCGCCTGCTGCGTCAGGTTGCAGGTCAATGGGGAAGGTGAGGGAAGTGATGATTGCAATTGCTTGCCCACATCAGGCCGTTGAATCCTCTGCGCCTGCACAAGGTCATGCGGATGTTGGTGTGTTGGTGGGAAATGTTTATTTTTGGCACATGGATCATGCATTTGTGCAAGGATGCTAGGCGTAAAGCGATAGCTGAAGATTATACTTATGACACACATGTGATACAAGAATCACTGTACAATTGTGCTTGAAATGAGTGCCATACTGAAAACTCTCTCAGTTCAAGTCAGTCTTGTTAAAATTTTCTTGACATTGCGTACCGTTGTACAGGAATCACACTCGTATCACATGTCTGTCCGGGGTATTACTGTGAAGCGGCACAGTCCGCTTGGTTGCATAACTTGTAGGCGTTATATGATAGATTGACACTGTGCTGTGATGAAAGTTGGAAGGAAGGGAAACGGCTTTTTTTTAATCCGTTTCTGGTTCTAGCGATCGCTATGAACATAAGAATATACATGAGATGTATATGTAGGAGAGAGAGAGAGTGAGAGAGACAGTAGATAGAGAGATACGAAGTAGGAGGAAAGGGACGAGCCAGAGATTGAACCCAGGACCTTCTGCAAGTGAATCAGAAGCGGTAGCCACAAGACCACCAAGCTCGTCAATTTGACGTACTTCTAACATTATGCTGGAATAACGTCAAATAAACTTCTATACAATTAAAACTTGCGCTGTCGTAACTTTTATATAACATATGTGTTGCTTGAGTTACTACCTATCATTCTTGTTTTCAACGGTCAATAAAATATAGCCTAAAATGTGCAGAAAAAACTTTGTCGAAGACCGCAAAGTGATCTGTGATTGTGTAAAAAGTTATATCTTAGCTTGTTAGTATCGTCTTGATATTGATCAGCCTCCAGTGTTGGTAAAGGTGCTCAAGCAGTCAACTGAGAAGTCTGATATTACTCAGCTCGCTTATACGTTAAACATAACGCCGGACTATGTGCCATCAATAAGTTTTAAGTCAATTCAATGAAGGCATTGGTAAAATGCTAGCTTTTCTTAAAAAAATATCAGGATTCAGGAACACTTTGACTAACGTCGACGGAAAGATCGTGAGAACATATTCGACGAGAAAGGCACTATCACCACTAGGTGGATTAATTTGGGTTTTTTCTGGGCACTACCGATTTCGGAAAGCAATATTGGAATCGATCCGAAATAAAGCTCTTTTGACATGCTTTCAGCAATTCTGGAGATTTAAGAATATTTTTTTAACTTCAATAGGGGAACGGAACCCATCTTCAGCATAATGCTACTATTTTCATTTGAAAACAAAAAGCTTATAAGCGCTCATTGTTTTGTTTCTTTGTTTAATTTTTTTTTGTTAGGAGTGAGCATGCATGATAAAAAAAATTAACGGAAATAATTTGTACTTAAATCGTCTGTTTTTGGAATAGGATGAACATGGGGTCACAGGCAAAAAATGGAGCTTATAGACTATATTAAAGGCATTATTGTTACCAGTTTAGTGTGAATTCCTATAGATTTTATTAGGGGAATTCTATGAGAATTTCATTGGTACTGTATTTATTAATGAATTGATTTGATTATTTCCTTGAAAACTTCTCTCACGGTTCCTTTGGGAATTTTATCGGCAATATTCTGTTGAATTCTTTCGGCTGTTCCTTTGCAAATATTCTTGGTAATGCATTCAGTATTTCTTTGTCATTTCTTTTGAGATTTTTTAAAAATATATTTTGAAACGTTGTCGGCAATTTCTTCTAACTCCTTCGTCATTTTTGTTTACCAATTCCATTGGATAGTGCTTCGACGATTTCTTTAAAAAATCCTTCTACAAGGAAATGGGAACTGCTCAGTTTGTTAATTGGAATTGGTTCAGCAAAACGCTGATTAGACCAGTCGTCCTCTATGGACATGAAACATGGACCCTACGTGCAGAGGACCAACGCGCCCTTGGAGTTTTCGAGCGGAAGGTGTTGCGTACCATCTACGGCGGAGTGCAGATGGAAGACTGGACTTGGAGAAGGCGAATGAACCACGAGCTGCATCAGCTGCTGAGAGAATTATCCATCGTCCAAACCGTGAAAATCGGGAGGCTACGGTGGGCGGGTCACGTCATCAGGATGTCGGATAGCAATCCGACTAAAATGGTTCTCGAGAGTCATCTGACCGGTACAAGACGACGTGGAGCGCAGCGAGCTAGGTGGGTCGACCAAGTGGAGGACGATCTGCGGACCCTACGCAGAGTGCGGAACTGGAGACAAACAGCCATGGACTGAATGGAATGGAGACGGCTACTATGTACAGCAGAGGCCTCCCCGGCCTTAGCCTGATCGGTAAGGTAAGTCAGCAATTATTTTGAAAATTTCTTTGGAAATTTCATAGGCAATATCTATTTTATTATTAATAATTCCATTGTAAGTCCTTGCGGAAAGTCCAACTTGTATAACAATTGCCAAAATTATTTCTAACGGAGTACAGTAAGGACCCGATTTTGTCAGCCCCATTTTGCGACAAACATTTTGCTCTCATTATCTTACGGTCACATTTTAAGCAATATATTAATATTTATCACGAAACTACAGCTGAGATGCTGAACATAGAAGGATAAAAAGTTTGAAAAACTGTTTAAGTTTTTGAAGAGAGCAAAAAATGTGTTCCGAAAAGGGGCTGACAAAATCGGGTCACTTATGTATTGAAAGACAATTACACCGTCTTCGACCTTGCGGCCTCTACAGACTGAACATTACTAACATTCGACAACGGACAACACATATAACACCCAGTGGCCCATTAGAGAATTTTCGAAAACACGAAAAGTTTTCCCCGACTGGAGCGGGAATCGAATCCACACTCCGAGGCTTACGAGACACCTAAACAACTGGCGCCGCTAACCACTCAGCCACGAAGCTCACCAGTGTTGTGGAGTGGAGTTGTTGATAAGGATACCCATGGAGAAGTCGAAAAAGGGATGTCAAAAAAAATCCAATAGAAATCTGTGGAAGAATTCACAAATAAATTCCAGAAGAACTTGAAAAAGAATATGTTGAAAGAGTTTCGAAAGGAATTTCCGAAATAATAGCTCGAAATATTTCCAAAGAAATTACCAAACGCCAATGTCAGAGAAATTCGTAAAGGAATTGCTGAAAGGAATTGCTTCGAAGCAATTCAAAAGAAATGCCAAAGCGTTTTCCGAAGGAATTACCGAATGAGCATTTCTTGATGAATCCGCGAAAAAGTTGTCTAAAGAATTCATGGGGATTGCAGAAGGAATTTACAAAATAATTTTATAACTGCAAGGGATTTAAAAAACATGCCGAAGTATTTATCAGAAATATAGCCAATGGACTTCTGAAGGGCATTAATGAAGCAATTCCCAAACGATTTACAGAAAACTTGCATGAAAAAAATCTGAGGTAATTTAAAGGAATTGTAGAAAAAAATCCAAAGAAATTGGCAAAGAAATTCCAAGATTATTTACTGAAATAATTATCAAAGGTAATACCTAAGAGACTCTCAAAAGTTATATTGGAGAAATGGCAGAGTAAATTACAGAAAATGAAATTGCCAGAAAAATAAAAAAAATTGCTGAAGCAATTGAAAAAAAAAACTTGAGAAATTTTCAAAATGATTGTCGTAAAATCCCCTGTTACAATTTCCGGAGGGTTTGCTAAAATTGCTGAAATAATTTCTTAGTTTATTCTTAAAGAAAATGCAGCAGTTTTCAAAAAAAAAAAAAAATCCGAAATTAAAAAAAAATGACGTAGGGAATCCAAACGAATTGCAAAAAAAATCACGACTCATTACTACTTAAATTTCCAAATTCCAGAGGAATTCTCAAGTTAATTCCCTAATGGATTTTAAAGAATTTCCGAAAAGAATGCCGAGAGATTTGCCTCAGGAATGCTTCTAAAGGTCTCTGGAGCGCTTCAGAGAGCTTCATAGGCGTTTATGGTTGTTTCAATGGGGTACCAGGAGATCTCAGGGAGATGTTTCAATTGGCCCCAGGAGAACCCTATGCGATCTCAGGGGTGATTGAAGGAGTCTCAGGATCGACTCATGGCGGGGTTTCGGGAGGTCCAATGAATCTCAAAGGGCCTCAGGGGGTTTCTAGAGGGGCTTAGGGATGCTTCAAATAACCTTAGGGGTTTGCATGGAAGTTTTAGGGGTTCAGAGGTTCGCAGGGGCGTTTCATGGGATTTCAGGGGGTAGCAGGAGGTCTCAGGAGCGCTTCAAAATGGTCCCAAAAGATTTCAGGGGCGTGTCCTGGGTGTTCTAGGAAAGCTCCAGGAGGTCTCAGGGGCGTTTCAGGGGAACCAATAGATCCTGAGACCTCCTGGGACTTTCCTAGAACACCCAGGACACGCCCCTGAAATCTTTTGGGACCATTTTGAAGCGCTCCTGAGATCTCTTGATATACCTCTGACACTCCTTGGGCCCCTGAAACGTCCATGAGATCTTCTGGTACCCCCTAAAATCTCTTAAAGCCTCCCTTCGATCCCCTGAAACGATCCTGAGACGACCCTGAGACACCCTTGAACGCCCTTGAGCAGACGCGTTTAAATTCGTTGCAATGATATTTACACTTTCAAGTAACATTTGAATGAGTCACTTCAACCGTTTCACGTTTCATTCATCTTGGCAATCGACTCGGTAGTCTCTCCTATGGGTCGCATTGCTTGCGCTTCAACCGGAAGAGAACCAGTGCCTCACTACTGCGCGCTAGTTTCTCAATACTTACAGGTGTCGGTTAATTTGATTTGAGCGGTCGAGCTTGTATTCCTTTTTGAAACAAAATATTATCTAATTTGTTTGAAATTGAAACGAAAATCCAAAGTGTTTCATTTTATTTTTCAAACACACTTGTTTAGGCTGACCAGATAGTAACAAGATAAAAACGGGACGTATGAGCATGAAATACAGGACATACAAAATATTTAAGACTGAAATTATAAATTGTATCATTTGCACATTAGGTAACGATTATGTTCCAAATGTTCTCAGATATACAAATTTGTGTGCTCCGGTTGAAGCAAAATACATAATAGATGAAACCTGGTCCATTTTTATTTTTTCTTTATATTTATGGGCAACTATTTTAGAAGACATGTATGAGATTTTTTCAGCAAATATTTTCACTTTACGTCTTAAATCCCTAATCATATAAAAAGTGTTGGTATCATCAAAGCTTCCGATAAATCACATTATTGGAATGATGACAGTACTAACCACGATTTTCTTTTTACTTTAGATTACTAATAATTTATTCTAGTGAATTCCTGAAGAATTGCTGAAGAATCTAATGGGTATATTCTAATGTAATACAAAATTTCGGCTTAACACTTCACAAACCACATTTTAAACTTGCTGAGAATTTGAATAAAAACATGGAAAACCTATTGAACTGAGAACATCACTAAGCTATTAGGCAATATTTCTGAAACATTAAATCATTATTATTTAACTCCAAATTTCAACAGGATGAACCTTTACTTAATCAAGGAATATCTGCTTCATTGAGAAGAGTCAAGATAGGAAAATATTTTGAAACGTTATCTTTATAAGTTAAACTGATTTTTTTGTTAACACTAAGGTACTCGTTTTCTGAAAAATACGGGACATTTTGACCTTTTTCCACAATACGACGGGCCAACCGTAGGAGGTCATAAACACGGTACTGCCCCCTTGAATACGGGACGTATGGTCAGCCTACACTTGTTTCAGAAGCAGTAATGAACGATTTGTTACTGCTTTCATGTTTTTCTTTCGAAATTGCACGTCCGTGAGACCTTACTATATCCCTGGAATCGTAGGGGACTCCCTTGAAACGACATGGACATGAGAACTCCTGGTATTCCCTCGATTTCCCTTGGGTCCCCCTTGGTACACTCCTGAGCTCTCCTTGTACCCCTTGAAACACCCTGAAATTCCCCTGAGACCCCATTGAATGCCCCTGAAACCACCCCAGTCAACACACGATCGCATATGATGTTATTTAGGATGCAAAAGTGGAGGCGATATACGCACACTTTACACGCGGTTAAATGGAAGCATGTACGCTAGACCTGTTCACTTTTTTGACCTACCCGTTTCACATCAAATTATCAATAAACATGCAACAACAAGACTTCAGTCCAAAAATGAGCCAAATTGATAAAGGTTTAGAGGTGTATCAAATCGATTTTGTGTATTCTTTAGCATTTTCACGAAAATGTACTCAAATATCCAGAAAATTGCACCGAAAAGGTACCGAAAATACCGTTAAAATATAGTTAGAACAATACGCTTCAACTTTGCCTAAGACACTTCTTCTTCTTCTTTATGGCTTGACGTCCCCACTGGGACTTGGCCTGCCTCGCTTCAACTTAGTGTTCTTTGAGCATTTCCACAGTTATTAATTGAAGGGCTTCCTTTGCCTGCCATCGCATGAATTTGTATATTGTGAGGCAAGTACAATGATACATTATGCCCAGGGAGTCGAGAAAATTTTCCCGACCGGAACTGGAATCGAACCCGCCATCTCCGGATTGGCGATCCATAGCCTTAACCACTAGGCTAACTGGAGACCCGAAGACACTACGGTGTTTAAATTGCGTATTTCAAAGTTATTCAACAATTTTCGTTAAAAAATCACAAAATAATACAATATTTTTACGATTTTTCATGTAAAAGTCATGTAATTTTACATTGTTTTACGTGACTAATTTAATGAGCAATTGCTCCTATGTGTTACGAACATTTCGTCCATACATCATTTGAGTGTAGGATTAGTGTAGTTGTTTTCATTGACTTTTTATCAAAAGTTTGTCACAATGATACTAAAAATTGTACAGAGTTGCCAGCACAAAATAAAACAAAGTTACCCATGATTAAAACGTCATTACACTTCTTTGTCTCATCTGCATTAGTTTCAAATTGGGTCGGTTTTCTCGATAGGGCGATGGAAGTGCGAGTGAAAAATCCGGGATCAGAATCGCGCTACAATATTCGTTGGTCAGTCGGTTTTCTCGGTAGGGCGATGGAAGTGCGAGTGAAAAATCCGGGTTCAGAATCGCGCTACAATAATCGTAGATCAGTCGGTTTCCACGGTAGGGCGATGGAAACGCGAGCACGAAATCCGGGATCAGTGGTCATCGTGATCAAATAAATCATAATCGTGATGAAGACCGCGACGTGTATTTCCATATAACTAGTGGATCATATCACCTAACAGAGGTGGCTCCTAGATCCACACCTTACCCTACCCTACTAACCACCATTCCTTCCCGTGACAACTGTGGGGATGCTGTGGATTCCACGGTTTCTAGTAGCAACGGTTGTCGAACTAACATTCCTTCCCTTTCCTGATGACCGTAAGGACGTGGCCAGCGCCGTTATTGACTTTAAATAGCTGAACTCTCGAATTGTGCACATTGAGAATGGTTAGCTAGTCCCAAGCTTTCACATTCATTGGCTCTCTGTGCAACTTCGATTGTTCTGGTCAATCACGGAGTAGCAACTACGATGTGTACGGTTATCTTTGCTTGCTTGCTTGCTTGCATCTGCATTAGTTTCAAATTGGTGCAGATGGTTGAGCATGAGATTGTCGATTCGAAGATTCAAGTTTCGAGTCCTGGAATAGGATTTGTTTGCGTCTCGATCCAGTTAATGAAACTACGCACTGCAGATCATTGCAATTTGGCATCATAGCCTTGTTTCGAAACCGTAGAGTGCATAGTAAGAATGAACTTTCCCTTCATCGCGTAGTTATGTTGATTTGTGGACAGATAGATACAAGTAAGCTCCACCCACAGTTGTATGAAAAATGTTGCATCCAGAAGCAGTTCCATCATCGTATTGAATTGTTTTAGCTAAATTGATCGTTATCAATATTTCGCCCATCTGATCTCGTCGACACGATTTATTGTCAACAAGTAAACTAAATATCTAGCTAGTCCTGGAATGGGCTTAACTGGCAGGTCCCGATCATTATTATTTGGGAGATTGCGTGTAAGTCATGGCAGATTCATCATCCTAACTGCTACAAAGAAAGAAAAAAAAAGTTTATCATGTATTTGAGCTTGAGCCTGGGATCTTCTGATCCGCAGGCTCGAGCCTTATCATCTGCACCATTTCTGATACTTAAATCGAAAGACAATAGAATACGATGCCATGACGTCTTAATCATGGGTAACTTTGTTTTAATTCGTGCTGGTAACTCTGTGCGATTTTTAGTATCAACGTGACATACTTTTGATAATTAGTCAATGAAAACGGATTCCTACACACAAACGATGTATGGACGAAATGTTCATTACTCAAAGGAGTAATAGCTCATTAAGTTAGTCATGTAAAATAATGTAAAATTACGTGACTTTTATATGTAAAATCGTAAAAATATCGTGTTTTTTCGTGATTTTTTAACCAAAATTGTTGAATAATTTCAAAATACGCAATTCAAACACCGTAGTGTCTTCGGCAAAGTTGTGAAGTATTTTTCTAACTTTATTCTAACGGTATCTCTGACACCTTTTCGGATCAATTTTGTGAATTTCTGAGTAAATTTCTGTGAAAACGGCTAAAAAACACAAAATCGATTTGATACACCTTTAAATCTTTATCAATTTGGCTCAATTTTGGACTGAAGACTTGTTCTTGCATGCGGCTTGATAATTTGATGTGTCACGGAGAATCGGAGAAAAAAAAGTTTCAAAGTGAACAGGTCTAATGTACGCATATGGCCTCCATTTTATCATCATATTCAACATCATATAAGACTTTGTGTTAGCTGGGACCTCCCCCCCCCCTGGACCCTACTGAAACACCTTTGAGCCCCCTGCAGTACCATGGAGATCCTTTGATGTGTTCCTGAGACTCTGTAGCGTCGCTGAGACACCCTGGAATCTCTTGGAACCCCTTCAAACCCTCTTAACGACCCTGGACCACCTTATCAGCCCATGAGAACTCCTTGTACTCGTGAAATCGCCTGGGATTGTCTTGATACGTTCCTGAGATCGACTGATGACTCCTGAAGCACTCTGAAATGACCATGAAACGCCCCTGAGACCTTCGAAAACTCCTCTGGACACACCTGAGACCCCTTAAGGCGCTCAAGAGGCCACCTGACATTCCCCTGGGATCCCCTGGAATGCCCCTCAATTGCCACGGACTCCGTTCAAGGCCTCTGAAAACCCCTTGAAACAAGCCAGAGGTATTCGTCTGAAAACCGATTGAACAGCCTGATACGGCCTTGCAACTTCCTGGTATCCCCCTGAAACTCATGATACCTCCTTAAAACGCCCCTGAAATCCCCGGTATCCTGTAGAACTCCCTGAAATGCCCTTGAGACCCTCTAAAATTTCACTGGAATTCCGTGAGACCCATTGAAGCGCCCCTGAGGCCACATGTAACCCTTCTGTGATCTCATAAAACGTTCGGATGAGCCACTGCGACCAGTTTTTTTTTGTGGCAATACTCGTATCCTTCGTATTTTGTGCATGTCATACTACTCCATTGTCATCGAAAGGCAATGATGCATCGATTTCGAACTGATCAAACACAATCGATTTGATTTCTGAGAAAACAAATCAATAGTACTGATATTTATCCATGCAACGGAGCTCATCCATGTCTTGCTTCTAGCTTAGTCCCAGGACAACAAAAAAAAACCCCGGGACATTAGGATAGTGTCAAATTGTAGAATGTGTTCTGCAATAAGAATTAACGTGAGTTCTTGAATTACCAGTATTTATCAGTCCTTAATAGGTTAGTACGCAATTAGATACGTAAAGCATGTTCGTTTTCATAACATCAAGTGTAGTCTCGGCTGGGCAAAGCCGAGTCTTTACTTATCAGCAAGGCAGAAACTGTCACCAGTAACAAGGGCTTTGTACCATGAATCTTTATTATCAAATCACATTATCCCAGCTGGACGAACCGGATGTCACTAGGGTTCGATTTAGTAGATCTTTTACCGTAAGGCAACCCGAAAAGGTGATCTACCCACGTTACGGCCTCCGTTACCGATCGGGCATCTTTAAACCCCCTCAATAATTTATCTATCAGCTTGGGTCGCCTGACACCTTCAATTGGGGTCTCCTGTTTGGTGTACTTTTACCTCCGGAACAGGGAGTCCGTAGTGCTAGTCTAAGCAAGCAGCTACACGGACAGGAGAAAATATTAGACGAATCCTCGCAGAAAACCCTGGAGGAGTCTCATTAAGAAGTACTAAAGAAATCACTGAAAGAATTCTTGGAAAAATCATGATGGCATCCTAGGAAGAGTTCGAGGAGGAGCTCTTGGAGAAACTTCTGTACTGACTCCTGAAGGAATTCCTGAAGAAACCCCCAGGAAGAATTCCAGAGGCAATCCCAAGCGGAATTCCTAAGGGAATCCCTAAGCTATTACTGGAAGAATTCCGGGATGAATTGCTGGAGGAGTTCCCGAAAGAATGCCAGGAGGAATTTCTGAAGAAATTCCAAGAAAAGTTCCTGGAGGAATGCCTTGAGGAGTCCCTGGAGGAATTCCTGGAGACATTTTTGTGGAGCCTAGAGGAATCTCTAGAGGATTTCCTGCCCGAGCAGAAGGGCATACCTTACAAATACCGTGCAAAGAGCAACCTGTGCTCTAATATCTCAAGTTGGTATTGCTATATTATTCTACGCAAAGTTATGAGAATACCTTAACAACCATTGGAGGTATTTGGGCAAAGTTAGGTATTGATGTGGTATTGTTGATTTAGCTGGGAAAATAACTGAAGAACAAGATTTGTTATTACATCATGGAGCTATCGAAAAGTGTTCAATTTCATAGCAAGAAATGTTATTACTTTGTTATTCCATACCTTCCGGATAACAAATAGAGCACTTGAAATTTATGGTATGCATTCATTATTGAAATAACAAAACTTGTTATTTTTCAGGTATTATCTATACAAAATTATGGTATTCATTTTTGTTATTTTGCCTCTTATGTCCACCTAATGAAGGGCATATCAAGGTATAATGTTATTTAAGATCATTACCTCGATATGTTATTTTGTTGCTATTCTTTTCTGCTCGACTGGGTAATCTATGTATTTCTTGAGAGAGGAATCCCTTCTTAAATTTCCGTAGAAATACCCTGAGGAATTCTCGGATAAATTTCTGGAGAAATCCCTGGAAGAATTTCAAAAGAAATCCCTGGAGAAATCTCTGGATGAACTCCTTAAAGATACCATGTAGCAATTCCTGGTTGAATCTCTCGAGCAACATCTGGAGGAATCTCTGGAGAAGTTCCAAGAGGATTATCCGCAGAAATTCCCGGAGGAATCCCAGGAGGAGTTTCTGAAGAAATCTCAAGAGGAAGTAGTGAAGAATTCCCGAGCAAAGGCGGATAACAAAGTGATATCACTTTGATAATAAACTGTGTTATCGGTGTTATCATTTTGTTATTTTTGTTATCATCTTTTTCAATTGATGACAACCAGATGATAACAAATTTAGTTATCGATAATTTTGGTCTAAAGCGATAACTTAAAAATACTAAATGATAACAAAATATGTTATCTGTTTCCAAACGCACATTTCAAAGCTATCCCAAAACTAAGAGTCCCAAAACTTGATTCTAAAAATAGATTTCAATGCGACTGTAGTACGAAAGCGTAGCCTTTTATTACTCTCACGCTCAATGACTCCCGTTGGTATAGGGGCTATCGGCTGCGACCGACATTCACTCGATCAGGGTTCGAGACCCGCGTGGGCGCAATAGTTGAAAACATTGGTTGTAAATTATAAGAAACTTTTTTCAGTAGGTGGTGATGTCGGTAAAGTAGATTTTTACTATTTTGGTCGGTAAAATAGCACTGAATGATAACTAATTGATAACAAAACCAGTTATCAATCAGCTGTATTTTTTCGTGTTGATAACTAAATATAATGTTGAGCAAATATTGTATAACACGATGAGTTATCAACTTGAACTCATTGATAACATAACTTCTTATCATTTTGGTATTCGAGAAGTAAATCTGTTATTTGTTGTTGGCTCTTAATTCAACCTAAATGATAACAAACTCAATTATCAAACGAATGATAACCAGGTAACAGAACTTGTTATCATTTTGTTATCCGCCTTTGCTCGGGTTCGCTGACAGAATTCTTGGAAAAATCCTGAAGGAATCCTAAGAAGAGTTCGAGGAGAAGCTATCCAATGGGAAACTCCTTAAGATATCCCAGGATAGCTTTTTAACAAATTCATGGAACAAGTTTTGTAAGAATTTTAGGAAAAAATATGAAGGAATCCATGCCTGTAGATATTTCTGGACGAACTATTGAAGGAATCCTTGGATGGACTCCTAAAAGATTTTTTTGTACGAAATGTTAAAATAATTCGTGGATTATTGTTATTTATAGAAGTAGTTCCCACAGAAACGTTTTAAGGAATACAAATCCCTGAAGAAAACTCTGGAGAGGTATACTTGCAGAAACACCTTAAAGAAGCTCTGGTGAAACTACTTTGGAAGTCTCTGGAGAAATTCCTGAAGGAATCCTCGAAAAAATCACTGGCACAAATACTGGAGAAACATCCAAAAATATCCCAGGAGAAATTCCTGGAGGAATGTCTGGTGAAATCCCTAGAGGAATTCTTGAAGAATTCTTTGGAGAAGTTCATGATAGAATCACTGAAGGAAGTTGTGGCAAAATTCCTGGAGGAATTCTTCAATGCATCCGTTCAGAAGCTGTTTAAATTTCGTAATTGTGAGAGGAATTCGTGGAGCACTTCTTGGAACAAGCCCTGAAGCAATCACTATCGGAACCGCGCAAGACTTCCATGGAGGAATTCACGAAGAGAATGTTATAAACGACGGGACATCGGCAAGGCATAAAGAAACACAAGTGGTTCAGTCCACAGTTAAAACAGTTCTGCATATATTTCTCATAATAATATAAATATCAACTCAAGAGGTATCTCACCTCTCTCTACTTGACCATTTCTCAATCTCATTTATCGTTACCGTAAAGGTAGCTTTACTCGACCACAACACCTTTTCCCTTAAGTAAAAAGACATATTTTGCCCTGAAAGCTACATATATGATATTTAGCCCTAACTAAAACTAACATTTCTTCACTAGAACAAGAATTACTGATTTATATACTCTGAACGCACAAATAACACATTTTAAGGCAATACTTCAGAATGTCTTAATAATGACTTCAGTTCACACATTTTGAATCAATCAATCACGTCTACAAAATGAGCTATTAATATAGTGAAGTTTACAAAATATATATTCTTCCACGGCCCATGTTCGGTGTAACATCCCTAACAGCCACACCAACAGTCAATGGCCGTCCGTTTACGACACCACCTCATTCTACCGCAGGGGCGCAATGAACAGGTGTATGAGATCTCCGCGTTCCATAGTCGATACGGTAAAATTTTCTGGAACGTCGATTCACTTCAGCGACAGAAGCATCCTACGTCATAATTTGGTGCTATTTACCACAACACATCTAACCATTCGCCACTGCTGTTCCTTAGCACCACTGCTCCTTTATCGCTGATAGTCATCTCGGTGTTCTTTCGAAACAAAACTCTTGGGCCTCGTGTACTGCACTCGATATTAGCTCGGTCTCAACGGAAAATGATTCTCAAAGAGAAACGCACTCAAAGCTCGCCGGTCGCCGATGAGATGTACCTAGTTGATAAAATGCGAAGCTCACTTAAAAATGGATCTGATGCAGAGAATCCGCTGGTACTCATCCTCATCTTGAGCAAAAAGAACAACCAACAATAGAACAAAGAAAGCCAAATGAATGCCAACAGCAGACTTGCTGGACAAAACAGAATCATGCGATTCTAAATGGCCTAGTTATTAAAAAATGTTCTATATTACATTGAAATGTTCTAATACATAAAAAAACCAAATTAATTATTGTAGTCATATATTAAACGTGGTCAGGGAAAAAATATTGTTAATAGAAATTAACCTCCTGATCGTCAAAACAAAATGCACAAGGGAATTCCGCTGTGCAATGTATATCGTATACCGTATACCATAATGTACTATATATAGAACTAAAAATACGCGAAAAAATACGAACAAAATAATGTAAAAGGGTAAACCTTTTACACAAAATCACGCGCGTAATCAAACTTACTAAACAATTTATTAATAAAATGTCGAGCACAATTCACGCAAACAAAACCCACAATCGCTTTCCAAATCCAACCGGTAGCATCAAGAACACGATCTTCGGCATAATTGGATATTCTTTACGCACCTAACAAAAATGCACTTGCTCCATTGGCCACTCTGTTGCTGCATACGTTGCTTGTTGCATTCTAAATCGTCTCCTTGAACTGCTTACTGTTCTTTTCCAACAACATGGTTGGCTCCTAGGTTGGCTCTCATATGTTGTTCAAAGCTCGTTAGGCTGACATTGCGATGATCATTGTCGGGTCGGCGTTGTGCTGGTAATGAAAAGCTCTCAAGGGCTCATGCTCTTCATGAGCAAAATATAAAAACAAATGGAACAAAAAGGCAAAATCCAGGCAAAAGAAAAGTTTCTGGATAAAAAGAATCGTTGATGATTCAAAATGGCCTTATTATAAATGAAATGTTTTACAAATTGCATTATGTTGAGCTTAATCAAATACAAAAATATACCACACAAAACGAAAAAAAAAAATGCCTGAAATGCAAAGACATGTCAAGGAAAAAATAAATAGTTGATTTCAATCAACCTCTTGACACCAAAAGTGGACAAAACCGACATATTACACAAAACGATGCCACTGCTATAAAGGTATCCCGTATAGCACACGATACAAAATATGTCACAAAAAATACGCGGAAAAATTAAAATGTACACAAATTTCAATAAAAAAACAACAAATCAACACGCACATCTCTGGCCGAAACAATATCACACGCGAAACAATTACTTATCAAAAACCAATTCATCCTCGTTCGTCACTGTTATAAACGACGGGACATCGGCAAGGCATAAAGAAACACAAGTGGTTCAGTCCACAGTTAAAACAGTTCTGCATATATTTCTCATAATAATATAAATATCAACTCAAGAGGTATCTCACCTCTCTCTACTTGACCATTTCTCAATCTCATTTATCGTTACCGTAAAGGTAGCTTTACTCGACCACAACAGAGAAATTCCTGGAGAAGTCTCCTGAAGGAATTCCTGAAGTAATCCCAGGAGAAGTTCCTGAAGAAACATACCTGGAGGAAGTTCTGAAGGTATGCTTGGAGGAATTCATAAAGTGGTCGATGTTCAGTCTGAAAGGACTACGCGATTTTTCGGGCAAGTAAAGATTAGCTGAGGAATTCGTTAAACCTGAACTTTTCGAAGTAAATTTGATGCAGATGTGTCATAACATAAAAGAATAATAGTATTTCTGAAAATAATACCAGAGATTTGAAATTTCAAGTGCTTGCAGAACATTTTCTCGATATCATTGAAAAACAGATGGTCCGGGCTGACCGATCAAGTAAAATTCGTCTAGTCATTTACAGATGGGCACCCATCTTACTGTGAGTCGATAGGCTGCGAATCGAACCCATGACCTTCCGCTCATGAAGCGAAAGTGTAATCAACTACGGTCACGGAACTCCACCGATTTGCCGTAATTGAGTTGATCTTAGTTTTATCGATACTATCGAACAAATCACTTTTATCGAATTCTCGACCTTTCTGTCCACTGTCATCCAGGGCCACGCTGTAAAACTCCGGAGCAACTAATTTCTCAACAAACTGATTGACTTCCTGTTGCTCTTTTACACCTGACCTGAGTTATGTTGCCCTACCTCCACTGTTCACTTCCGTTTCAGTTGACGGTCGAAGCTCCCACCCACCTGACCCTCAACAATGTCAGTAAATTAAACTTTTCCCAACTTTTATTTTCCCTTCTGGCAACCTTCTGTGATCCTGGTTCGATTGGTACGCGTGTAGCAGTCACCACCACTGCTTTGAGCTTCAATCGTCAGGCAGTGTCGTAGTTAGAGTTGATTTTCATTGGGTTACGGAATTACATCACCGCTTAAACATTACTTTTCTGTTGCAGCAGCGGTTCTATCTGCAGAACGGCGACCTGAGCCATGAGCAACCAGTGAGAACAAGTGAAACCTGCTTTCACTCTTAGGGGCTGTCCATAAACCACGTGGTCATGAGGGGGGGGGGGGGGGGGGGTTCGGCCTATGAGCATTTTGTATGGACGAATAAAATTTTTTGTATGGACAAATGACCACGCGGGGGGGGGGGGGGGGGGGGTTGATAAGTCCCAAAAAAATGACCACGTGGTTTATGGACAGCCCCTTAGACTCCCAGATCGAAGAGGTAAATGGTTTTTACGAAAAATGAAGTATGGATGCGTACCGAAGCTGCGAAGCTTTATTTAAGCTTAACTGCTCGTAGTTTCTACTCCCGCATCACCAGATCATGCTTGGTACTAGCAGGCATCTTCAGTGTGTAAATGCTGATGATCTTCTATGTTTAGGCGAGAATGACGCCTGCTGCGTCAGATTGACGGTCAATTTGACGAAGGGCCTCCCCATCAATGAAGCAACCGCTTGCTCAGGGTGGACTGCGTCTGTGAAAGCGCATGCGGATGCTGGAGTGTTTGAGGAATTGTTGTACGGCAGAGATTCCCGTTGGTGTTTGGATTGCCGTTCGATAGGCGAAACGTGATAGATTGTGTGTTATGACTGCTGTAATGGATGATACGACACAATTCGCTTTTAGGCGGATTTCAAATCCATGCTATATTGAA
Source organism: Aedes albopictus (assembly GCF_035046485.1). Taxonomy (NCBI): domain Eukaryota; kingdom Metazoa; phylum Arthropoda; class Insecta; order Diptera; family Culicidae; genus Aedes; species Aedes albopictus. The sequence goes on from NC_085138.1 coordinate 126,453,557, forward strand.
GGAGTTTCATTTAATAATTGCCATTGACTTCCGCGTAATAAATAAAAGGCAACAAAATATTAAAGCGTATACTATTAGTAAGCTCAACAGGCTGCCGAGGGCTGTGAAAATCAACTGTGACTTTCGCTCGGATTTTGTTCAATCGTTTGTCCCACCACTTCACCACTCCGTTTGGAGAAAGTTGTTGGACTTGTTCCAAGTACCGGCACCATGGATAGTCGCCTCAATCGCACCTCCACCACGCCAACCCCACGGGCCACCAGGAAACAAATGATTGGAAAAGAGAAGGTCATGTGCGCGCCATCCAGAGGGAAAACTTTATCCGCGTGAGAAAATTTACTGAGGTCTTGCCTGGAAAGCGAAGCTCCCCCATCATCAGGTGTGGTGGTCGGTCGGTACGGTACGGTGCGATGCGATGGTTTGCTTTTGTAGGAATGAACTTTACTTTTTCACTTTGTTTCGCCGAGATGGGTTTTCTCCGTTCGTTCCTCTTTCGGCACCACTCGGATGTGCGAATAAAAGTGTCATCTACGTGTAAATCGAGCAACGCTAGCAAGCAACGTGACAGGGCTAGGGAATTGTTGGCGGACTTTGTCCACTTTGATATGTTGATGGAATTTGTTGAAATTGAATTTGTTGAAAAGTGCAGCTGGTACGGATAACTGGCGGAGGTGAAATAAGATGTCATCATTCGAGCAGAATTGTCTGCCAATAAAATAAAGTGATGTTGTATTCTGTTTCTTTTTTGCACTTTTGATGTAGCTTTATTGGTATTACGGGATTAACTGCCAAAACAGTACAATTTGAAAATTCAAACGAATGCCATACCTGGCGTCTCTACATAACAGAAATGGCTTGCTTTTTTTCCCGGATAGATGTCGCTGCCGTTCTACGCATAGTTGTACCATGTTGAAAAACTTGAAACTGAGAAAAACGCGATTAAAGTTTCAAAACGTTTTTGCTTTCTTTTGACAAAGCGGTGCATAGTATTGTGAGAAATCACTTATATTTTCATGTCTGAGGCACTTCGAATCAATAATTTATACACATCTAGTTTTTTTTTCTAAAAAATATTTAGTGGGACTGTTATGCCTAAAAACATGGTCCTGTCGTCCTGTCTGCTAAGTTTCTACGCATATCAGTTCCACAAAAAATACTCGTCTTTTTTGTCGCTTGACGTAGTCTGTACGATTTTGTTCTATATTTTTTTAAATAAAATAAACTGTTACCTTCTTTTATATCATTATAAGACTTTCATGCATAGGGCTCAAATGTCTTGAAGCAAAACGAAGCTGAAAGACAACATAAGAATGGTTTCATACTTTGACACATTATTTATGATCAGATAAGTAGAAACCAGGTGAGTGAAGGAGTTGGTGAATGAGTAAGAAGGTTAGTGAATTGGCGAGTGAGTGAGTGTGAGCTATCCCAAGATTGAGTGAGTTAGTGAGTGATTCAATTGCTGACTGAGAAAGTTATAGAGCTTTGAACAGAGCTGTTCCGTGAATGTGAGTATGTTAGTAAGAGGGTAATTCTCGCTGAGACCGGCCCACGTTTTACACCTTGTCTTCATAAATGTTTAAGGTGGCGATTTTCTGAAAGTCCTCGCTAAAAAGTAAGGAAAAGGTATTTGGTTACTCAAATTGATAGACCCCCCCGATAGTTAGAGCCACAACAATTTTTGCAGACCCCTCGATTTTGGTCAAATGGTGGCTCATTTAAACCGTTATAACTCGAAAGTTTCTCCAAAAACCACCTCAAAACGAATTGTTGTTGAACAGTGGAAAGAAAGAGCTACTGTTTAGAATTATAAAAAATTGGGTCGGCCATATTGATTTTGGCCACCATCTTGGATTTTTATACCAAAAATTTTTTTTCAGCATGATGGCAACCACCGATTTTCAAAATTTTTGCATCAATACTTCTTTCAAAAGTAATCTGCCATTTTATAAACCATGCCACTTTTGCGCACTGTTTACGCAGTGTTTACGAACACGAATTTAAAATCTGAACCCACTTATGGAAAGCGGAAGGTTTAAGCTTTTCAAAACACTAATAAAGTTATTAAAGCAATGCCCGCATCATTGAGAAACAGTCAAAGGCGGAAACGAACCTCCGATTTACTCAAATTTTGCGGCAGGTGCCTTTGTGTATACATGCAGTGCAGGCGTAAACACGGATGCTGTTGCATGTCGTTGCCGATGCGCATGGAAATGTATGGAGAAAACGTGGCTTAATTTACAAAACTGCAGATAACTTTTGATAGCAAAAACATGCATCTCTAATTTTTTGATATGTTATGTATACATGTCTCAGCTTTCAATTGATGTAAAAATTTTGAAAACCGGTGGTTGCCATTATGGCGAAAACAATGTTTTGGTATAAAAATCCAAGATGGCGGCCAAAATCAATATGGCCGACCCAACTTTTTATTATTGCAAATAGTAGCTCTATCTTTCCTCTTTTCAACAACAATTCGTTTTGAGGTGGTCTAACGGGGGGTCCATCAATTTAAGTAACCAAATGCATTTTCCTTACTTTTTTAGCTAGAACTTTCAGAAAATCACCACCTTAAACATTTCTGAAGATTAGGTGTAAATAGTGGGCCGGTCTCAGCGAGAGTTACCCAAGAGAATATGTGAATTAGTGAGTAAGTGTGTATGAATTAGTGAGTAAATGAGTTAGTGAGTCAGTGAGTGGGGTAGAGAGTAATTGAGTTGGTGGGTTAATGAGCATGTGAAATCTGTTCCGTGAGAGCCAGTATATTAGTGAGTGAATTAGTGAGTTGGTCAGTCAGTTAATGAGCGAGTTTGTAAATGAGGAAGTTAATGAGTAAAATATTTATTGAGGGAGTTAATGAATGAGTGAGAAGGTGAGCAAGTTGATAAAATATTGAGTAAATGACTTAAGAAGTGAGTGAGAAAGTTGGTAAATGAGTGAGTTGGTGACTTCTCAGTTATCAGAACGCCGGCTCCAGAGGCACGTTATCCTTCATTTGGGACAGTTGATGACTTAGTGAGTGGAAGAAAATGAGTGAGCTAGAAAATTAGTAAATTAATGAACTAATGTGTAAGTTTGTGAGATATTGAGTTTCAGAGTAAGTGAGTAAGAAAGTTGGTAAGTCGGTTGTTGAATAAAAACAACGTGTGTGATTGATTAGGTGAGCTAGTGATTGAAGTGGTGATTTAATAAATATATGGCTGAGTGAGCCCAGTGAGTTAGTAAATTAGTGAATGAGTGAGCTTGTTAGTGAGTGAATATGTGAGTAAATGAGTGAATTAATAAGCAAGTGAGTAAGTGAGTGAATCTGTTAATGAGTGAGCCCGTTAGTTAGTAAATGAGTGAGTAAATTATTGTTAGTGAATAAATGAATGTGTTAGTGGGTAAGTGAAAAATAAAGTGAGTTAGTGAGTAATGTAGGGAGCTGACAAGTAAATTAGTGAGTGAGCGAGTGAGGAGTTAGTGAGTTAGTGGATTAATGAGTGAATGAGTCTGTTAGTGAGTTAATGTGCGGGTAAAAAATGAGTGAGTTAGTGGGTGATGTGGTGAGTTGAAATTTTAGTTAGTGACTGAGTTGATAAAGAGTGAGCAGATGGGTAAATGAGTAAGTGAGTGAGCTAGTTAATTGGTGAAGTAGGGACTGAGTGAGCCTGTTAGTAAATAAAGGTGTGAGTAAATAAGATAGTAAGTGAATGATTTAGAGAGTTACTAATTCAATGAGTGAGTGAGTTGGTAAGTGAGTTAATGAGTGAACAAGTGAGTTAGTGAGTGAGTCCACAGATAACCGTCATTTCAATGAGGAAACCTAATTGGCAATTATTTAGAGATAACGCAATGATTGCATTCATACCGCTTCACTCATCAACACACCTAATCACCAATCCACCAACTCACAAGCTCACGTTACAAAATTTATTCATCCACTCATCCAGACATTTGTTGTCTAATTCACTAATTCATTAGCTTACTCACCAACTAACTAGCACACTCATTCAAAAACTCACTCATCAACTCACTTACTTATCAACCTGTTCACGTTTCACACACATTTTCACTTCAATTCATTTAGTCGTAGAATTTCAGTTGTGGGACTCTTATGCGTAGAAATTCAACAGTGCTGGAGGGATTCCTGAAGGAATATCTGGAAAATTTTTAGGCAACCACTTTTAGAAATTCCAAGAGAAATTTCTGGAGAAACCCCAGACAAAACTCAGAAGGAGATCCTTGGTGATGTTCCTGAAGGAATCATAGGATAAGTCCTAAAACAATCATTGGAGAAATTTTTGAAACAGTCTCCTGACTTTTTTTTTGAATAATCTCTGAAGGACTTTCTGCAGGAACGCCCTCAAAATATCCCTGGAAAAACTCTTATAGGATTCTAGGTTAGAGAAAAAAAAAACCAGGATATATTCCTGAAAAAATCACAGGATAAGTTTCAGAAGGAATTCCTTTGCAGGAGTTGCAGAGGATATATTTGAAGGTATCCATGAATGGATTCCTGAACAATTCCGTGAATGAACACCTAAAAGATTTCATGGAGATACCTATGAAAGAATTCCTGGATGACTTTTTGAAGAACTTCTTGGCTCCTGTATGCATCACTATAAAATTACCTTGAAGCATCCTAATGCAAACTGCTGGAGGAATTCCTTCAAGTTATACCTGGAGGAACAATCCCTGCAAAAATTTCTGGAGAATCCTTGGAGAAACTTCTGAAGAAATCTTCTAAGGAATTTCTGGAGGAATTTGTAGAGGAATTTCTGAAGGAATCTCTGGAAGAATTTCTGGAGGATTTCGTAAAGGAATCCCTGGAGGAATTCTTGGAGAAATCCCTGGAGAATATCCTGGAGGAATCCCTGCAGCGATTCATGGAGGAAAACCTGGAGGTATTCCTTGATAAAATTATGGAGTAATCCCTGACGAAATCGCTGGCGGAATCCCTGGAGAAATTTTCGAAGGAATCCCTGGCGAAATTTATGTAGAAATCCCTTGAGAAATTCCAGGAGGAATTTCTAGAGAAGTTCCTGGAGGAATTTCTGGAGGAATGCTTGGTCAAATTTTCGGAGAAGTTTTTGGAAGCACCCTAGAAGGAATTCTTGGAGGAATTATTAGATATATTTCCAAAGAAATCTCTTGAGGAATTGGGAAGGAATGCATGGAGGAATTTCTGGAAGAATTCGCGGAGGAATCCCTGGAAAAAATCATGGAGAAATCGCTGGAGAAAATCTTGGAGGAATCCCTGAAGCAATTCCTAAAGGAAATCCTAGAGAAATGCCTGGAGAAATTTCTGGCCAAATTCATGGCGCAATCCTAAAAGGAATACCAGGAGAATACCCTGGAGGAATTCCTAGGGAAATCCCTGAAAGAATTCTTGGAGGAATCCCTGGAGGAATTTCTGAAGGAATAACTGGAGGAATCCCTGAAGTAATTCCTGGAGAAATTCCGGGATGAATTCCTAGAGGAATCCATAGATGAATTCTTGGAGAAATATCTGGAGGGGTTCCCAGAGGAATTTTGTGAGAAAAGCCTGGATAAATTTCTGAAGAAATTCCTGGAGGAACTCCTTGCGTAATGTCTGGAGGAATCCTTGGTGGAATTCCTGGCTGAAGCCTGGGGCAATCCCTGAAGAAATTCGCGGAGAAATTCCAAATGGAATTCCTGGTGCAATTCCTGAAAGAATGTATAGATCAATTCCTAGAGGAATCATCGGAGGAATGTTTGGAGGAGTTCCTGAAGAATATCTGGAAGAATCCCTGGAAATCCCTGGAGGAATTCTTGGTGGAACATCTGGAGGAGTTTCTGAAAGAATTCCTAGGTGAATTCATGAAGGAATTCCTGAAGGAAACCCTAAAACAATTCCTGGAGGAATCTCTGGGGAAGTTTCTGGATGAATATCAGGAAGGATTCTTGGGGATATGTCTGGAAGAATTCCTGAAAGGAATCCTTGAGAAATTTGCGAAAGAATTTCTGAAGGAATCTCTGAAGGATTTCTGGAGAAATTACGGGAGAAATTGTTGTCGAAATATCTTTGGTAATTCTTGGAGGAATTCCTGAATTATTTCCTGCAAGAGTTCGTTTAGAAATTCCTGGATAAAACCCAACGATAAGAATCCTGGAGTAATGCCTGGAGCAATTCTTAGAGGAATGTCTGGAAATCCTTGGAGAAAACGCAAGGGGGATTCCAAGAGGAATTCCTGGAGGAACCCCTGAAGCATTTTCTGGAGAAATCTTTGGGAGTATTTCTGTAAAAATTCATGGAGGAAAGCCTGGAGAAGTTCCTGGAGAAATGTCTGCTGCAATTCCTGAAGGAATGTATGGATCAATTCCTGGAGGAAAGACTGATGGAACCCCTGGAGGAATCTCTAGAGGAGTTCCTGGGAAATCCTAAGCGAAATCCTTGGGGCAATCCCTAAAAGAATTCCTTGATAAATTCCCGGAGAAACCCCTAATAAAAAATCTGGAGGAATTTCTGGAGGAAACCCTGGAGGAATCCCTGAAGCAATTGCAGGAAGAATCTTTGGAAGAATCCCGGGGAGAATGCCTTGATTTGATTGATTGATTTATCTTTATTTGAGAGACTTTCAAGAATGCCTTGAGGAATTCTTGGAGGAACTTCTGGAGGAGTTCCTGGAGAAACTCCCAGGGGAATTCATGGAAGAATTCCTGGAGGAATCCCAAAAGCATTTGCTGGAGGAATCTGGGGAAATTTCTGGAGAAATTCCTGGTGGTATATCTAGAAGAATTCCTGAATAAAAAATGCATGGTGAAATTCCCGAAGGAATCCCTGGAAAAATTCCTGAATGAAATCCATGAGTAATTTGTGTAAGAATTTCTGAAGAAACCCCTGAAAAAATTCCTGGAGAAATTTCTAAAGAAATCTCTTGAGGAATTTCTAGAGGAATTTGTAGAGGAATTTCGGAAGGAATTTCTGGATGATTTCCTGGAGGATTTTTTGAGAAATCCCTGCAGGATTTCCTGAATGAATCCCTGGAGCAATTCATGGAATAATCTCTGGAGGAAATCCTGGAGGTATCTATTGATGAACTTCCGGACAAATTCCCGGAGGAACCCCTGGAGAATTCCTTGGAGAAATCGTTGGAGGAATCCTTGGAGGAATTCTTGGAGAAATCCCTAGAGGCATTCTTGGCATGTGAAAATTCTTGGAGTCCCTGGCGAAATTTATGAAGAAATCCCTTGAGAAACTCCTAGAGGAATTCCCAGAGGAATTTGTGGAGGAATTCTTGGTGGTATTTTCGGAAGAATCTCTGGAAGAATCCTAGGAGGAATTCTGGATATATTTCTGAAGAAATCTCTCGAGGAGTTTCTCTAAGAATACTTAGAGGAATTTCAGAAGGAGTCCTTGGAGGAGAATGCCCGGAAGAATCCCTGGGAAAAATCGCTGGAGGATATCTTCGAGGAATCCCTGGAACAATTCCTGGAGGAGATCCTAGAGAAATGCCTGGAGAAACTTCTGGACAAATTCCTGGTGCAATCCTAAAAGGAATTCCAGGAGAAAACCCTGGAGGAGTTCCTAGAGAAACCACTAAAGGAATTCTTGGAGGAATTCCTGGAGGAATATCCTGGTATCCTTTGAAGGAATGCCTGAAGGAATCCCAAGAGGAATTTTGGGATGAATTCCTGGATAAATTCTTGGAGAAATACCTGGAGGAGCCCTAAGAGGAATTGTCTGAGAAATATTTGGATAAATTTCTAAAGAAATACCTTGAAAAAGTCCTGGAGAAACTCCTAGCGTATTTTCTGGATTTTCTGGAGGACTTGCTGCTTGCTGGAGGAAGCCTGTAAGAATCCCTGAAGGAATTGGCGGAGAATTCCTTAAAGGAATTCCTGAAGCTAATCCTGGAGGAATGGATGGAAGATTTTCTGTAGGAATTCCTGGAGTAATCTCTAGGCGAAATCCCTGGAGCAATCCCTAGAAGAATACTTCGATGAATTCCCGGAGGAATCCCTGGAAAAAAACCTGGAGTAATTCCTGGAGGAATTCCTAGACGAAGCCCCGGAGGAATCCTTGAAGCAATTCCTGGAAGGATTTCTGGAAGAATCCTTGGGAGAATCCCTGGACGAATTCTTGGAGGATCTTCTGGGGTAGATTCTGGAGGAATACCTGGACGAATTCCTGGGGGTATGTCTGGAAGAATTTCTGATAAAATGAATGAAGAAATTTCTAGAGGAATCCCTGGAAAAAATCCCAAAAGAAATCCTTGAGAAATTCGTGGAAATTTTCCGAAGGAATACCTGAAACATTCCTGGAGGTATTGCTGTAGAAATTTCTGAAGTAATTCTTGGAGGAATTCCTGAATCAATTCCTGCATGAATTTTTGGAGAAATTCCTGGATGAAATCCTAAAGGCATGCCTGGAGAAGTATATGAAGGGGTTGCTGGAGAAGTCCCTAGAGAAATCTCTTGAGGAATTTCTGGAGGAATCCCGGGAGGAATACCAGGAGGAAACCCTGGAGGAATCTGTAGAGGAATTCCTAGAGTAATGTCTAGAGGAATCCCTAAAGGAATTACTGCAGGAATTCCTGGAGGAATCCCTAAAGGTATTATCAAAGAAATCCCTGCAGGAGTTCCCAGAGAAAACAGTGAGAGAACTTCTGGAGGAATCGCTGGAGGAGCACCAGGAAAAATTCCGGAAAAAATCCCAGGAGGATTTTTTGAGGGAATCCCTGGAGGAGAAACCGCAGAAAGAATTCTTGGAGGTATCCTAAGAAGAGTTCATGGGGCAATCCCTGTAGCAGTTCCAGAAGAAACTCCAGGAAGGATCCTGAAAGCAACCCCAAGAGGGATTCCTAAGGGAATCTCAAAACAATTTCTGGAGGACGTCCTGGAATAATTTTGGGAGGAGCCCCTCAAAGAATACCAGGAAGAATTCCTTTAGGAGTCCCAGGAAGACTACTTTTTTTCCTGCATCTTTCACAAAAACTACAGAAATATCCAAACTTTTCCCGTCATCTCTGAAGGAAGTCAGAACATTTCTTCTATCAACAAGAGAAATGAAATTTTTGGTACGTCCGTCAATCTTTTCCCCAAGATGAGACAACTTATCTATGGTAACTGAACAAACGCACAAACAAAATAAAATGCTCAACGTTCACACTAAACTTGTACCCAATAAACACGCACACCACATTCGACAGATGCGAGAGGATATTCTTTATTTAGGACTTTCGCCTCGCGCCCACGCACCATTTGCTGCTGCCAGCGTTGCCAGTGCTGCCAGCCGTCGCATCCCCCCGTGTAGGATGGTGTGTAATAAATGATGCGAAAAAAACTGTGTCTCTCTTAGGTTATTCTAGTAACACTCTGCTCTGCTGCTGCTGCTGCCCTATCCAACCCAAATTGGGAATATGATAGACCGTAAAAAAAGTTTACGATCAGTTTTCCCAGTGGATAAAGTTTGGAATTGTTGTATCGATTGGCAGTAAATAACAGCTAAGGGAGATAGACACCCGGGAATGGAACTTAGACTTGTCTATAAGCTATACTTTGGATTGATGGGGACTGGCTTTAAGAAATAATTCACTGTGGCAGATAAGTGAAGTAAACAAGATTATTCTCCACTTAACTGTGATGAATATGGCCTTTGCAGAACATTTTGTGTTCAAAATATCGAAAGAAATTCAAATACCGATCTCCGGGACGAGTTGGATTTTAATCCAAATAGATTTTCTACAATTAAGTTTTTTTCAGATAATGATCTAGGTATTTCTCTCCTTCACAAAATTGAATTTCAAAAAATTTGCTGACACTTATTCAACACAATATAATCAGTGTAGCATAATAAAATACTTTTAGATGTTGTTAAAGCACCGACATCGCGGTTTTCTTCCAAGTAGAATGGGTAAACCGCAAAAATCAGCAAAACGATTATACATTAGCATACCATTATCTTCCCAAATATTTCAACAACGTTTTGCATTCACTTTACGCTTTAGTTATTCAATAGCAAGATGCTTCTCTTCAAACTGTTGTTCTCGAATAATGTTACTCGTTTCACGGAGAAGGATGATTAATGAATAATTGAACACGGTAAACCCCTTATCGTTGGCTTTACGCCAATATCTGTCGTGGTTTGTGGCATTCCTTGAATGAGGATGAGGATTGCGGATGATAACATAATGTGATTGTAAATGTTTCATCTCTTCATCAATAGACTACAGTACGCAAATGACGGCAATACCGCTTCTAGATGGAACATTTTATCGATTTCAGCAGAAATTTGAAAACTATCTGCAGTTGACTCTCACACTGTAATTCATAATGCACATCCTCTTGATGAAATGTGAGTTTTTTTTAGCAACAGCGTTACGTTCCAACTGAGACAAAGCCTGCTTTTCAGCTTTCAATCATAATTGTATAAGCAGAAAACATTCTGGACCGAATTATCTGCACATTTACCAGTTGAGCCACAGATAAGTTGAGCTAAGTGGGCCCCTCATGTAGCCTGGATTTCCCTGAAGCTATTTTCCTCTTCCAGAAAACATTGAAATCCAACCACACGAGAACAAGGAAGCGAAACCCGACGAATCATTTCCTCTCACATGGAGCAAAGGGGATCATAACTTGGTAACGATAATTTTTTCCTATAGCCATCTTCACTAGCACTGCACTGACTGGCTGGATGATGTTGTAAGGTTGGAAAATGTAGAAAGGAACAACGACGCTCGGCGACGGTGGTGTTGGTGATGTTGATGATACTCAACTCATTCGGGGCATGTGTCTTGTTCGGGAGGAACTTTCCAATTATCTTCCTGCCCCATATTTGCGCTGTCAATAATGGGAAATAAATGCTTTCCAGAAGTGGTTGCGACGAGCGCGCGTATGTATGAATGAAAAAAAAAATGTGGGTTATACTTGGTAATCGGAAAAAGATCTACTACGAGTTGAAAAGAAAAATGTTCATCCTCGCTTACCGGTATCAACAATGATTTAATGCTGCCGAAAAGTGGGTCATCAATATTGTAAAATGTGGGTCATGAAAGGTACAGAGTTGTTTATGACTTAGATTTCCTGTTGTTTCGAATGGAGTTTTCACTCTATAGATCAGTCCTTTCAGGGAGTTCTTTCTAGAAGACCAATACGCACCAAATAAGCTTTTTCGATAATTTCTTCCCAATGTCAGACTAGAAAATGCCGCTAGCTGTCGAATGCTAGTGGCTCTGGTACCCGGAATTAACAGAAAGCGGTACAGGGTGGCAAGAGCAAAAGAGAAACGAATTCATCGCAGCAAGAAAGGCCAGTACCGTAAAACGGGGTATCATTGATCAGCGGGGTAACATTGACCGACATCATGAAATGTTCAAACAACCATTTTGTATCGAATCAGTTTCTGCTCACGGATTACGAAACACCATTCTGCTATTATTTAGCTATCAAATGAAATAGAACTAATGAAAATTGAATTTCATATATATTGCAATAAATCGATTTTTACATAATTGTATTTCGTAACGTAATGAGATACATGGTCAAACATTTATGCTTGGTATAAATACTACACACAATATTAGGTAAAACTTCAATATGATATCCTGGAGTTAGATTTAATAAAGAAAACTTTCATGAAAGTGCTCTTTTCCAATAAAATCAACGATTTACTCAAAGTAAGCCATAAATTCCTAAAGCCATTGCCTACCTTTAGGCTTTATTCGCGGTTTAAAGGATTTTAATCTTATAATAACTCAAAAAGTACACAACTTGCAAGCTTTTGGACAACATATTTGAAATCAATGACCCCAAATTTAGGAAATAAGAGTATTTTCAACACAAATGAGAATTGATCACTGACATGATCAATGTTACCCCAAATCAACAAAATTAAAAATTAGAATAAAAAGCCTGTTTTAACATATGTATTTTACAGTTTCACAGTACGTTTTTGAGAAGCTTAACACATACTCAGAGGGCCAGTGCTTGTTTTAAAAATATAAAGCATGCTACTTTTGCTTTAACAAAACAATTATTCAAGAAAGATCGAAAATTTCGATCAATGTTACCCCGGATTACGGTACGTAACAAATAATGTGATGGTTAAAATACAGGAAAGCATGCATCAGAACGATATGCGCAAGGTTTTTGTTAGGTACTGTAAACCGGGGTGAAATTGATCAGCGGGGTGAAATTGATCAATCGGGGAATAGATTGTAACTGCATTCTAGCAACTTCTATACGTCGTTATGATCTTTAAGTTCTTACCTCATTAATTTAATAGATGCCTAGGGATGAGTGGAAACTTTTGAGCTTTTTTTTTGAAAAAGTTAGTCTTGCATAACTTTTTTAAAGTTTTTTCAATTTGTTTCTTACTTAGATGAAACCGTTGGTACTAAACAATCCATCGCACAGTGTTTTATTTTGCCGATTTCGTGCGCTTTTTTAATAACGTTTCAACCGATGATTTTAGCGATATAGTTTCTTCGGAGAAGTTTCTACATTAGACAAGGCGCTTCTTTTGACATAAAGAGTTGAATGATCAATCCACCTATAAGTGAGATGAAAAAAATATTTTTTCAAAAAATGCAGATAGACGTTTGATGTCTTCGGCAAAGTTTTGCAAAATGCAATTTTGAACAACTTTGTCAAAGACGCCATAAGGCTGAATCTCATACTTTACGAGATATATTGCGTTGTATGTGCATGACCCCTAGAAACCATATATTTTATCATAACTTTTTAACGGGATTTTTTAGATTTTTTGCGTCTTCTACAAAGTTGTTTGGAATGTAAAAATACATGTTTTCGCTGAACATTGAAAAACGCTAGCTTTTAAAATTACAAAGTTATTTACAAATTACTGATATTTATAGAGTAACTGCGAACTCGTCTAACTGCTTTCGGCGCAAAATGGTGCAGAGAACCGTTTCGAATAATGAAACAACTATATTTCTACTATATGAAAATGGCTTAAACTTTTGTATACAAGTGTATTCTTTATGTGTTATGATAAATAAACAAACAATTATCAAATATTGAAATTATTTAATAACTTCTTCATATATCGAGATAGAATGTCGCAATGTTCAGCAAAATTGCGTATTTTTATATACTCAACAACTTTGCAGAACATGCAAATAATGTGAAAATTATGGATTAAAAGTTATAATAAAAATCAATTTCTGAGTGATTTTTAAATATGTTTTTTTTTGTAATTCGTTAAAATAATCATAGCTTTTTACCAAGATTTTCTACAATTTTTTTATGTTCTAGAAAGTTTTTGCGCATACAAGAATACACAATTTTGCTGAACATTGCGACATTCCATCTCTTTAAATTAAGAAGTTATTAAATAATTTCAATATTTGATAATTGTTTTTTATATTTACCATGACACATAAAGAATACACTAGCATACAAAAGTTTAAGCCATTTTCATATAGTAGAAATATAATTGTTTCATTATTCGAAACGGTTCTCTGCGCCATTTTGCGCCGAAAAAAGTAACACGAGCTCAAAGTTACCCTATAAAAATCAGTAATTTGTAAATAACTTTCTTATTTCAAAAGCTAGCATTTTTCGATGTTCAGCGAAATCATGTATTTTTACATTCCAAACAACTTTGTAGAAGACGCAAAAAATCTAAAAAATCCCGTTAAAAAGTTATGATGAAATATATGATTTCTAGGGGTCATGCACATACAATGCACTATATCTCGTAAAGTATGAGATTCAGCATTATGGCGTCTTTGACAAAGTTGTTCAAAATTGCATTTTGCAAAACTTTGCCGAAGACAACAAACGTCTATCTGCATTTTTCGAAAAAATATTTTTTTCATCTCACTTATAGGTGGATTAATCATTCAACTCTTTATGTCAAAAGAAGCGCCTTGTCTAATGTAGAAACTTCTCCGAAGAAACTATATCGCTAAAATCATCGGTTGAAACGTTATTAAAAAAGCGCACGAAATCGGCAAAATAAAACACTGTGCATCGTCAACCTTTATCCAGCCAACGTACATTTGCCACCTTCGGAAAAGCACAAAAATGGTCATAACCATAACTTTTTTGTTTTTCGATGGATTTTGATGAAATTTTCACAACTTCCCGAAAAACTCTTCGAGGGACATAGGTGCCTGGTCCACATGGTTCCGGTGCTATTCCGGATTGTCTTGGGGTACCAAAATTGGCCACATACAACTTTGTGCAACGTATATCTCAAGATCCCGATGAGGTAGAAGTATAGTGTCTTCGGCGAATTTGTTCAGCAGGTTAAGAATTAATTGACAACGGCGACTTTGGTTCGCGATTCGGCCGCTAGGCGGCGCCAGTGTCAAAAATGTTCAAACTCTCATATCTCAGAAACCTGATAAAATAGAATGATGCTGCAAGCTCAGAACTATCTGGTAGTAAAGTCTTTGGTTTGGGATTTATCCGCTAGGTGGCGCTTTGTGTCTAAAAAATACATACACGTATATCTCGATAGTCTAAATAGGTACAAGCATGCCGACTTCAGCAAAGGTATTCAGCTGGCTATGAACTTTCTGGCAATGGCGTCTTTGGTTCGAGAATCGTCCGCTAGGTGGCGCCAGGGTAAAAAATCTTCAAACTTCTATATCTCAGAATCCTGATAAGATAGAATGATGCTGTCTTCAACAAAGTTCTTCGGCAAGCTAAAAACTTTCTGATAGTTGTGTATTTGATTCGTGATTTATTCGCTAGGTTATTCGCTACACCGTCTTTGACGCCCTGCAAACAAATTTTGTCATCCCACAATATTGCTCCTTTTTTTTCGGGAATTTCTACAGGAACTCTTCCGGGAATTTTTACAGGAATTTCTCGGGGAATTCTCCAGGAACTCCTCTGGAAATGTCTTCGAGAATTCTTCCGGAAATGTTTCCAGGATTTCCTCTAGGACCCACATCAGAACTGCTGCGGAGATTCTTTCAGGAATTCCTTCGGTAATTTCCACAGGAATTCTTCTGGGAATTCATCCAGGAGTTCTCCAGGAATTCCTCCGGATTTCCTCAGATTTGGAGAATTTCTGGAAAAATTCATGGAGGAAGTTCCGTATGAATTGCTAAAGGAATTTCTGGAGGGGTTCCTGGATGCATTCGTGAAGAAATTTCTGGGGTAATTCTTGTAGGAATTCTTGGAGAAATTCCTGGAGGAGTCCATGAAATAATCCCTGGATAAAATCCTGGAGAAAACAAATTTCTGGAGGAGTCCCTGAAAGAATTTTTGGAGAAATTTCTGGAGGAATCCGTGGAGGAATATTTGGAGGAATCCCTGGAGAAATTCTTGGAGAGATTCTTGGAGGAATATGTGGAGAAATTATTGGAGAAATCCCACGAGGGATTTCTGGAGGATTTCCTGGAGAAAGTCCTGCAGAAGTTGCTGTAGATATTATGAACAAATTTCTAGATAGAATAATGAAGAAATTGCTGAGATAATTCCTGATTCTTGAAGGAATTCCTGGAGGAGTCCCTAGCAGGCTTGTAAACATTCGACACTTTTCACTACCTTCATTTCGTTGCCGCGGTCGGGTGTCAGCTTGCTTTCGAGCGCGACCGCTTCCTCTTACACACAACACGAGCGGTAGAACGAAGATCAATAAACACAAAAGTGGATCAAATCATCGTCATCTGACACGGTGACATTTGTCTAATTCCAGCTTTTCGCAAGATTTCAGCCAATTTTGATTAAGATTGGTATAATATTAGTTTATTCGTGTGTAATAAATCGGTTACGACACATACATTTGTACAAAACAGCTCTCTTTATCGGAAAGACAGGAATAACAACAACCGAACCATCTCCCGAAGACGCAATCTTGGTCAAGCGCATTCATTCGACATTTTTTGTTCCGGACAGTAGTTTGATCGCTTGTGTTGCGAATGTTGGAGACAAAGGCAGCCGAATATCGACAAAAAAGGTGTCAAAGACTGTGATCGTTAACAAGACTGGTCCCTAGAGAACTTCCTGGATAAATACTTGGTGGATTGCCTGGAGGAATACCTGGAACAATGCATCGAAACATATTTGTAGGAATCGCTATAGAAATTCCTGGTATAATTCCTGGAGCAATCCCTGGTGGAAGTCCGGGAGGAATCCCTGGAGAAATTCCTGGAGGAATCTCTGGAGAAATGCTTCGAGGAATCCCTGGAGAAATTCGTGGAGAAATATCTGGAGGAATTCTTGGAGAAATCCCTGGAGGAATTTCTGAAGGAATCCCCGGAGAAATTCCTAGAGAAAGTCCTGGAGAATTTGCTGTAGATATTCTGAAGGAATTCCTGAATAAATTCACGAAGGCATTCCTGAGATATCTCCAGAAGGAATTCCTGGAGGAGTTCCTAGAGAAATTCCTGGATTAAAACTTGATGAATCGCCTGGAGGATTACCTGGAACAATGCATTGAGAAATATCTCGAGAAATCCCTATAGAAATTCCTGGAAGAATTCCTGGAGGCCTCCCTTGAGGAATCCCAGGACAAATTCCTGAAAGAATTTCTGGAGGAATTCTTGGAGGAATTTCTGGAGATATTTCAGGAGGAATTCCATGAAGAATGCCTGTAGGAATTCCTAGAGGAATCCCTAGAAGACCCTTAACCTTTATTGGAATTCCTGAAAGAAAATTCTACAGGAATTTCTGAAGGAATCTTGAAGGAATCCCTTCAGGAATTCCCAGAGAAATAACTCCTGAAGGAATTTCTGGAGGATTCCCTTGATGAACTCCTGGAGGAATGCATAGTAATCCCTAGGAAGAATTGCTGGACAAATCCCAGAAGGAAGTACTCAAGAAATCGCAGAAATAATTCCTGGGGAAATCCTGAAGGAATCTTAAAACGAGTTCGTGGAGGAACACCTAGAGTCCTAAAGGAATCCTGAAGGAATCTCTGGGGAAACTTCAGGAGGAATTCGAGAAGCAATCCCAAGAGGTCAACTTTATATGGGAATCCTTGAAGAAATTCCTGAAGGGATCGTTGTAGAAAGCACCGGAACAATCACTGGAGGAACCTCTAAAGATTCGCCATGAGAAATCCTCGGAGGAATGTCTATAGTAGTTTTCGAAAAAATCACTGATCGTAGCAATCGGAAAATTCCAGGAGAAATTCGTCGGTTCGGCCTTGCAGAAGTATTGCTGTGTGCGTTCAAGATGCAAACGGTGCCCAAATGCGCCCCAAACGCGGTATCACAGCGTTACCAAAGACAACTTAGCAACCATAGTCAAAACCACCGCCAACCTAGGATTCAAAAGCTCCCACTGACATCGGGTTACTTGTTAGAAAATCTTTCCGCATTTGGTGCTCCCGCTTTTGATATTTGCATTTCGACTGCACACAGCAATATTTGTAAAAAAAATGCTGAATGAAAAGAACCGTAACAGGAAATCCTAAAGCATTTCTTGGAACAAACCCTGAAACAAGTACTATTGGAACCGCGTTAACGTCCATGGGACAATTCACAAAGGAGATTTATTTGAAGAAGTCCCATGAGAAATTCCTGAAGCTTGTTATTTGGTATGGTTATGTGATCTATAAGATCATCCAAAACACTCCATTTCCTTCATCAGTATCACGTATCCATTCATGCTCAAGAAGTTCATACGCAGCGTTACTGGCATTTATTTGCAATCTAGATATTCAATTACAAGGGCTCTGTACGTCAACCTGGCTATCAAGACGTACCCATGTAGGTTCTGCAAAGCAAGATGGGTCATTGAGGATTAATTTTGACGTGCATTATTATCCGAGACTTCAGGTCAAATGATACTTAAGGTCAACCAGAATTTTTAGCATTATCCAAGCACGTTTAGTGAGTCTATACACAATACTACAGTTTGCTTCGTATTTTATAAGTTTTCCAAGCTATCATAGGGATCAGGTCATATGAGCTTTCTATATGTTCTACTTTTTGGCGTTTCAGTCTTCCCGGGAGTCAAAAATAACTTGATGTTTTCTCCTTCCAACGTATCCATCCTTATATCCTCAAGGAATCTATCATTTATATTTATCAAATATAATTAACAGATTCCCTGAGGAAGATCCAATGAGGATCGAAACGTTGGAAGAAGAAAATATTTAGGAGTTTTTGACCCCATAAAAGACTGAAACGCCAAAAACTACCCAAAAGTCTTCAAAATAGCCGTCTTCAATATAGTATGTATGTCCTACGTTAGCACCACACGTAAAAAAAAGGGTTTACAGAGAAAGATGGATCATTTGTGACACATTTTGATATCAGTAAGATATCTCTTCTATCATCTGAAACTTCTTGTCATCTAAATAAGAAAAGGCACTCAAATTTCTCTCAACAACATAACCTATTCAATTATATTTCTAGTTAGAGTATTTACATAGCATTGTCGATAGTTTTTTTTTCAAGCTATTTAGATGTTCCAGGCTCTCAAAATCATACTAGAGATCAGGTCATACGATCTACTACAACATTCAGAGTTGTGTATATAACCACGACTAACGTTACTTTGTCGGGAATTCTCCCAGACTCTCTTCTGAGAGTCCTCCAGAAGATCCTTCTGAGATTCTGCTTTCTGGGGTTTCTCCATGACTTTTCTCCAGTATTTCTCCTGGAGTTATTATTATTGTTTTTCTAAAATTGTTTTTAAGCAAGAGTCTTGCAGATGATTTGTCCGAAACTCCTCGAGGAGCTCTCTGAGCGATTTCAACTGGACTTTCTTTCGGTATTCTACCTGGAATTATTTCATATATTTAAATTGTAGTTCTTCTACAATATTTTCTACATGATATGAAAGTAGAGGTTCCATTTCCCGACCAATTTGCTTGTCCCGGGATTTGGGATAAAATGTGTTGCTTGTCCCGGGAAATCCTGGGATCCCGGGAATATTTTCAATGTGATTAAAAACGCAATTTTGTGGTTAGGAATATTTTTCTTTCGTCAATTAAAAAAAATCAATGGTTCAAATCAAGTAACTGGTCTTATCAATTAAAATTCATTCTCTGGAAATACAACTTCAAGAAGCAAATGTTATTAGTGATTTCATCGGACAGTGAGGTTCACTTTTAAGAACAAATATTTCCGAAGTCCAAAAAGATGCGCTCGCTATTGGTTGACGTTGGGGTAATTGTTGGTTTAACTTACCATGTAGCTTCAAAAGTGACAGCTATTTCGCAATTACTTTTGGACAAATAAATCATTGCCAAATCAGTCTGGGACGGGTTGGCATATATTTTCATAATCGATTCCAGTTCTTCACGCATACTCGATGTTGTCATGCATACCGGTTAATCCAGCATTCAACGCGGTAGCATCATTATCGGTCTGTCTCTGGCAGTCTTGCAACAATCGAACACCTAGTCCGAGCTTCACAGTTTGCTGGTACTTGCGTTGACAACGGAAGAGCTTGAAGGAACTTCAGCACTGTTATTTTTTTTTGTTGGCGCCTATCGCTGATTCTTTTCGTGATTGCACCTAAGAGATCGTTTCCAACTTTGGAGTTACTTATGTTAAGCTTCGAATACAAGAAACTCAAGCTGCCTTCCACAGACAGTAATGTACCATCTCGTCTTCCCAATGCTTCCGAAGCGAGTCTGATTTGCTGAAGAGCTTTCTGTAGGTTTATTGCAACCTCGAAATCACTGTCCAACATAAGACCTGACAGGCCTATTTCGGAAAGAGTCTGTTTGGTACAATCAAAACAGCAAACAGCGAAGTGCTCTAGCATAGTTTCAGTCAAATTTCAACAAGTTTTGAGATCCACACACAGGTGAAGTGGTTTACGTAACATGTTCATGATTTATTCGAAAAAAATCACGTCTGTTCGTGTACGTTTTAGAGACTCTCAAAATCCAAATTATAGTGAAAAAAAAATGTAAGATATGTGTATCCCAAGAATCTCGGGATTTTCGGGACGGTGAAAAATTTTATCCCGGGATTCAGGAAAGATCCCG
Source organism: Aedes albopictus (assembly GCF_035046485.1). Lineage (NCBI taxonomy): Eukaryota > Metazoa > Arthropoda > Insecta > Diptera > Culicidae > Aedes > Aedes albopictus. The sequence goes on from NC_085138.1 coordinate 126,473,433, forward strand.
GGATTTTTTGTCCCGGGATACCCCGGGTTGGAACCTCTATATGAAAGCTAATTTATGAATTGGTAAATCAGGCATGAGGCGTTAGGCGAGAGACAAGAATCAAATCGATCATTATTGGTTGGAGCTTACACAGACGAGACTTAGAAGAAAACCATGGCTCATTTTTTCATGTGACTTAAGGGAAAAATGATTTTGAAGTTTGTTTTTAATATGCTTCTTGCTTCTTGTCTTGACAATAGGTAAAAACTGTTAAAAAAAACGTAGTTTCACTTACCTCACAGCGATGCTAAACACCACGCTCGCAAAGATGATCGACACTATTATTAGCACCACGATCGCTATCACACTCCAGCACAGCACTCCGCAGATCCAAAACGACTCCATCGTACCCTCTATCATCCAGTCGCTGTATCCCGGCAGAACCGGATGCATACTGAACTTTTGCCGATTCAACTGATCCTGCCTCAGAATCAGAAACGGTCTCCACACTATCGTAGTCCGATGGTTCGATATGTTCTTCAGGTCAAACACTATGAAATCGAACTGATACTGATGTTGGTGATGCGGATGCTGATACCGCAGGTCATGCTCAATGGCAAGGATGTAATCATACAGATAGAAGTTAGCACTAAAAATTAACCTACGCCCACTGCTGGTCACCGACTGTGACCGGTTAAAGCTACTCGAAGTCTCTTCTCCCATTAGCACCAAATTTCGGTATCTTTCACTCAGCAGCGCACATAATTGCTCGGTATTCTTTTTCCGCCGATCGATCCCTGCACTCGCCCCCTCATTCCACACTGCACTACCATTTCCCAGAAGCTCGTCGCCGCTCACGTTGTCGTTGGTCGCCAAATTGAGATAAGTGGCGTCAACGGCGGCCATGTCACAATAGCTGTCCAGAGTTTCCAGGCAGCGTGATTGGCTCCCGGCTAGGTCATGGAGCTGGTCCAAATTGCTTGCGTCGATGTCGGTGAGAAAATAATTTAAATCGCAGTCTGATGAGGTCAAATTTGTCGAATTAATAAGGCTCTGGAGCGATTCTTGGTGCTCGCCGGTGGTGCCTGCGGGAAATAGGAAAAAATATAAACGGTATCTTTGTGATTATTTTTCGTAGTTACGGTGGAAGATACATGCATATTTTGTATAGGTTTGCTCAACGTGTTTTTTTTTTCATTAATTTCCGTTGCGGTTGGATTGCGGACTTGCTTTTGTGTCTTGTACACTTTGCCGTGTTATGTTATTTTTTGTTTAATTTATATTAAATTGCTTAAACTTTTTTATAAATTAACTTTTCAATAGTTCCCGTGTATGAAAAGTTGTATGAAATTCGATTTCGAAATTTTAAATACATATACTTGAAATAAAACAACATCTTCATCACTGCAGAAGCCGATTGAAAATTGTAGGGAAATTATTATAAAAAATATGCTAAAATTTTTGATGTACACAACCGAAATAGAAAATAAGATTGCGAAAGTGAATCCACGTGTTCCGGAGAGAATCAAACTTCCTCAGAAATATAGTTTCAGTGGGCTTCAGGGCTTTAAAACAAGTATCGTGGGGTTTTAGGGGGATTCTCGGCATTTCAGGGGATTTCAGGAGAGTTTAACAGAGGTTCACGGAGGTCTTAGAGGATGACTTATTTAACCCTGCTTGTGTATCAAAGTCATTTTTGATCCACAGAGGGTTTCATTGGTCTTTCGGAGAAGTTTACTGAGGTCTCAAGAGTGGTTTAGGGAGAAATGGATAAACGTATTTGCGTAAAAACCTTATCCGTAGGACAGCAAGAGTTCACTAGTTACGCTTGTAGATTTTCATACTCATGGAAGTTTTTGTGGAGACACTTAACAGTCGTTGAGCTTAACACTTGAGACTCAACAATTATTTCATGATGCTAGGTAAGTTTGAACTATGTTCATAGTGCTTCTGAGCCACAGTCGCCAGGATTCAGTCTTGTCTGCCGTACTGACTTTTACAGGTGAACAATCCCTATTTCCCTACCCGTCCTTGTGTCTGATCCCTGATTTCCTCCTTTGAATCATGGATAAATTACACTGAAACGTCCATGAAAGCAGCGCGGTATTCAGCTAAAATCTATCTAAGCATCTCCACTAAGTTAACATTACCATTTGATAACCACTTGGAGTTTTTAAGGTAAGCAATAGGGAATAGGGAATACGGGAAAGAAGCAGCGTGTGGGAGTTGAGTAAAGTTTTGGACGTCTTAAAGGGTGGGATGGGGAAATCGAGAATATTCAAAGGTCCCCAAAAACTTTCTTGAACATATTTATCTACATTTATTACAAACGTAGCTAGTTGTCTGTCAGAGCTTTATAATTAGGGTCCGTACTGACACAGAAACTCTTAATTTCTTGAAAGGCCATGAAGCAACTCAGAACCCCCTAAATGCCTGTAATGCCCCATATAGCTCCAGGTCCTGCTTTGAAATCCCCTGAAGGTCATCTTATAGCCTGTGAACCCTTCAAAACCCTCGTAAACCATCACAAATCTTATAAAATCCCCTGAAACGATATGAAATGCCTTGAAACGCTTTTATACTCCTTGAAGCAAACACCTTTGAAACTCGTCTGATACCCCCCTGACGCCCACCGAATAGGCTGCGAAGACCCCTCAAATCCCCGGAATCCCTTCTGAAACCCACTGAAACTCCCTGAAATCTCGTGAAACATTTGAAAAGGGTATATCTGCTTTTTTTCATTTTCATTTTCATTTTCATTTTGCAGCATTTGGTGGGGCAATAAGAGTGCAAGTCAATCCAAAGCCGAAGATCAGGGAGGGGTAATGGTTGTAATAGTCCGTGCGGACCACATGAACACCATCGGAAGGGTAAAAGTATAGGTTGGGGAAAGGAATTGGATTAGACTTGTGGCACAATACAAATAATATCGCGAAATTTAATGAAACATAAGTTTAACAATTTATTTCATTATCACCGAATCCAAACATAAAATACTAGTAAAAGATAAAGTATACAATATTGATTTTGATTTGAAATGTGTTCAGGCCATAAAATTATAAAATGATACCAACTATTCTTCTGAATTTAAAAAATTAGTGACAAAAAATTATGTATTTTAAATTAATGATGAGCAAAAGTTTGTGTTAAAGATCAAAGAAAAATAATAAGTTTTCTTAACACGATTTACATAATTGAATATGCTGTAATCCTGATCATGTCGTTATGAAAAGTAGATGTCTACCAAAATCCCTGCTATTTTATCTGTCATGTTTCAATATTGTCTGGAGATCAACAAAAATGGACCCTCTGTCCAAATAATTAAAAACTTTATTTTAATTTATTTTCTACTGACAGTCAACTCGTATACGTTCTACTGCAAAACAATGTTTAACCTATCGTCCATTGTCTTCTAGATTACTAACGTTAATGATGAGTTTGAATGCGAGTGTAACACAGATACCTCCCATACCCACTCTTGCGTTACATTTCTGGATCTAGCGAGCTGAACTATGACATGACTTAGAAAATGGTGATATGCTCACAGCGGATACTCCTTTGATTCCCAATAGCACTTACGACCGATTTCTTCACCTACGCTCAACTCCAGATTTACAGTGAAGAAACTGGCTTAACTGCTATTGGGTTAAGCCCTCCCATCGCGGCTCGATCGAATATCCATGGGGAGGGATATATCTGCTTTTTGTAAACAAACATATTTTTGTGTCTGTAGGATTTGTTAACGCAAAGCAGATCGTTAAATACGTTAATGTTAAGTTAAAGACATCAAACGTAAATTTAGTTAATTATCTTAGAAATCAGCCAGGAAGAATTAAAATGACAAGATGACAAGATGACAAAGATATCAACAAATCACTTTTCCATGTTTTACGATAGTGACCCCAAACTTTCGGTCGATGACATGAAGAGTTAATTTACTCAATAACTTTTTTTTCTAGATTTTTTAGCTAAGTTCTGTAAAAAGCAGTTGAAAGCTAATAAAAAATGAGTTATATTACTGCTACCATCTTAAAATTTGGTCTACCCAATTTCCAGCGACACTGCCGTATGTTTATATTCATTTTTTAGAAAATTTGGTAAGTTTGATTTAGTTTACATACAATATTTTTTGAAATTTTTTTTTAAATCATGTTCAAAGTTTCTTGGACTTATTATCTTTTGAAAGAGACCTAGGGTTTTGAAATCGGACACAAATTGGCGAAGCTATGGGCCAAAAAAAATGACATGTTTTTGAGGGGGTGACCCCAAACTTTTGATCGGGAGTGTATATACTTATATATATATATAGTATATATATATATATATATATATATATATATATATATATATATATATATATATATATATATATATATATATATATATATATATATATATATATATATATATATATATATATATATATATATATATATATATATATATATATATATACTGTGACCCTCTGCAATCCCTGAAAAACTTTGAAATGTCTTGAGACTCCTTGAAACGCTTTTGAATCCCTTAACTAACTTAATTAACTGGATGTATTGAGATGGAATCGCCTCGAAACAAACACCTTTGAATATTTACTGAAATCTCGCTACAGGTTTCAACTGATAGGCTGCGAAGCCCATTCACATCCCGGGAAATCTTTCTGAATCCCACTAAAACGCAAAACGCGAAACATTTTTAAACGCCTTGAAACGCCTGAAGCTTTCCCAATAGCATGAGAAGCCCTCAAACCCTTTTGGAACCTTCTGTAATCCAATGTACCCCCTGACATGCATTACAACGCTTTGAATCGCCTGGAAACGAACACCTTTGAAACCCCATTTGACACCTCTCTGAAGCTCACCCAATAGGCTGAAGCCCTCTAAAAACTTTGGGAACACTTTGAGCCCGCTAAAACGCCCTGAAACGTTCACAAACGCATTGAAAAGCCCCGAACCGCCTTGATGTCTATAAGGCGAAACGCCTATGGCTCAGAAAACCTCTGAAAAACTCCTGAAGCTCACCTGAAAGCCTGTGAAGCCCATTGAAACCTCCAGGAACTCCAGGACGCCTTGAAATCCGCTTCAAAACCATTGATACATCTTGGAACTGTTCTAAACTCCTCCAGTTCTCTTCTGCAACTCTCTTGGAAACTTCTGAAACCTTGTAACCTGCTCCTTTGGTTTGATGGCTGTGGTATATAATCATTGCTCTCGTGTGTCGAGCCGATTATGATGCTCCCAGCCTCGCCAACCAAAATAGGAGTTTCAGTTATATATTGTCATGTCAAATCATCACACTAATACAACACGAACAACATAACATTATCATCGGATCGATCGTTGCTAATTGTCGGTCGATCGCGCCGCATGCCCCTTGTATGCTCCGCTGGGCGCAAGCTGCTTCAACACCACTTAAATTCAACCCGACATCACCTAACGTAGTTCGCCATAAAAACCCACGCACCGGTATTAGGAACCCTAATAGAATACTCTCACTCTCTGATGAGATCAAGAGTGATCTCCCGTTATCAGTTAGAAGGATTGATCTTGAACACCACTCACTTAAGAATCACTCATCACACTCATTTCTGATACCAATAAAATCATTATGAGAGTCAACGAAAGCCATCAGTTATCGGTTAACTAACAAGCAGACCGCGCGTGTTGCTCCAGTGGAAAGTTAATATTGAAAAATTGTGGATAGAGTTCGGCTCGGGTCTGACCGATAGCGTAGCTAAGAAGCTGAAGCATGAATACTCCAACATCTGCAATGTACTCTAAGGAGTAGAGAAGATTCTGTGAGATCGGTAAGGCTTAAGCTAAAAAAAAGTGCCCCAGAGATTTAACGTGTGTTCCTTGATGCCTATGCAGGCCTTTTCTTTGATCCAACATCATGGTGGTGCTTTGTGCCATGATTAGGTGGTATCGTGGTGGTGATAGCGCCAAGGGCGTGCCAAGCAGCGGGGTTGCCGGCATGGCGCCGGTGGTATTTCCCCCTTCGACTGTCCGGACAGGTCAAGATGTGCTGTCGCCGTGGGATACACGCGAACACTATCACCACACTCAACATTACCAACCATAGGTTAAGGATAATTAGGATAAGTTCAACAATATACGTAAGTACACCTCATTTGATCACTACATTTTTTATCTGGGAAAGTGAAATTTCTTTTTTGTCTGGGATGGCTCGTATAACTTAGCGTGTGGTTCCGCCTTTTATCGAACCAGATTTTTGCCATGGGTCAAGTCATTGGGTCGGGGGACCAATGCCCAAGGCAACTCTTCTTCTTTACTACCTATTTTTGTCTCCGAGTCTCATGCGCCCTCTGCGGAGCGGTGACAAATGGCGCCCAACGTAAATAATTGCAAAGCGGATTAAACCACCTGACGAAGTTACCTTTTTGGAATCATTCGCTTATAAAAAGATGATTCTGATTTTTCATATAAAATGGCTGATCATAATTGTAAATATGTATATATAACTCTTATTGAATTGCTTTGAATTGCCCTATTGAATAACAACAAATGAATTTGTAGAATTTTTAGTTTGAATTTGTCTTTGTAGAACATTAAATGCATTGTTTGAGTATATTTTTTTTTACAGCTGCGTTGTTGGAATACATGAAGTGATCTTATTGAATTTTATTGTGATCGGTAGTGCATAGAATGATAGAATTGATCTATTGCAATTTGTGAAGTGAATTAAGTGAATTTAGATTTGGATTAGTGTATTAGAGTGAATTGAAATTGAATTGTTCTTCAAAGAAGATTAGGTGAATTTAGAGTGAATTAAGTGAATTTTTGGTTAAATAGGTTACATGTATTTAATGGTGGTGGAATTACAACAAAAGTGAATTTATTTTGAATAATTTAGTTTTAAATTTCAATTTTAGTGTTAAATTTTGAAAGCAAATACCACCAACCATTTTGTTTGGTGAAACAAGAAAAGGCCGATTCTCAAAGAAAGTTATTATCAGAGTAAACAAAGAGATTATTTAAACAGTGAAAAAGGACACTAATGGCGGAAGCAGTTGAAAGTGAAAAAGATTTTTTACAATCGTTCAATATTTGTGAAGAAAGAGAAGGAGATTTAGTAGAAGAAGCTAGTCCGGTGATGAAGATGAGTGCGATGAATGAAAAGCAAATTCGGAGGCTTTCGATTTCCCCCGCTTTCAGGGAGGAACTCGATAAGGTATACGCGAAAAAAGCAGCGGAAAATGATAATTTCCAACCAGAGAAGCACAGTGATACTGTTGAAAAAGTGCGAGAAGATAATAGTGCAAGAGTTCCGGTTCCGCCAAAATTGCAGCGAAACCGCCCAATGCCGGCCATTGAAGAGAGAGAAGAAGAAATCACACAAAGGTATACGGGAACAATCCCTAAAACAAATGGAAGAATGGTTGAACAAGTATTAGAAGAAAATGGTGCTCCAAATCTAGATCTGAGTTTTGTTCCCAAATTAGATGAGGTTTCGATTGCTGGAGGTGTAAGCAATATACTTCCCCCTGGTTTTAATATAAAATCCAACAATCTTACTTGGAATAGTAATCCACTATTTCACAATTTTGATGGGAACCCAAATTCGAATAGAAAAGCGTTAGCTGTTTCTCAGTGGCCAATAAAATACGCAGGTAATGATAATGGCATTGGATTGAACTTGTTTCTTCGTCGAGTTGAATTTTTCGCTCAATCGGAGAGCATGACTAAAGCAGACTTGTTCCGATCTGCACATTTCCTTTTAGTTGGACCAGCCCAAGATTGGTTTGTGGCAAAATGGCCGATATTACGATGCAAAGATTGGGATTATTTTATCCAGGCTCTGAGGAATCAATTCTTACCTAAGAATATTGATCATTATATTAAAATTCGATCATTTTCCATGTACCATGCGAAGCATGAACTTTTTTCCAACTTTTTAGTTCGCATGGAACAGTTTTTCTTGTGCAGAACAACCCCTCTACCAGAACAGGATAAATTCGACATTATTTGGCATACAATCAGACCAACCTACAGAGACAAATTAGCTCTGATGGATGTGAAAGATCTTAATACACTTGAAAATCTTTGCACGAAAATTGATAACAACAACGAAGCTTTAATGAATCGTTTCGTTCTTTCATTTGAAAATAATAAGGTGAATGAGGTTACAAGCTTAGCCAGATTTGAAACACCATGCCTTTCTAATCAACAATCAACTGAGCCTTCCAACGTCAACCGCAATCAGCAACGGAACCAACAACAAAATCAGCAACAGAATTCTCGAAGCAATCAAATTGATTATCGCAGAAGTAACTCAAATTCTACACAATTTCAAAATTTCAACAGATTACAACATCAAAGCTCAGGAAACAATCAAAATCGTTATAGTGGCAATCAAAATAGGGTTTTTGAAGAATACAAACCTGAGAACAGTTGGAGAGATTTAACATTAGAAGATATTTTGAAATTTTACAGAATTCCTGATCGCAAAGTGTGTTTTAATTGCCGCAAATTTGGCCATCACTACACCAGATGTTATTCAAGGCGAAGTGTATTTTGTTGTATTTGTGGTCTACCAGAATTTCACTATGAAGAGTGTCCGTTTTGTGAATCAAAAAACCAAATAAGGGAAAACTGAAGGAGGTTGTTTTCCCAACTAATAAAAATCCTCCTGAAACTAGGACAGAAATTTCAATTGAATCTTTTCAAAAGAAAGTAACTGAAATAGAGTTACAGAATAATCATCAAACTCTTTCAGCTAGTTCCGATGAATACACTGGTTATTTTCGTAATGTAAATTCTGTATTGGTGAACCTAAATGGAGACGCGAGGTACTTTTTAAAATTCAACATTTTAGGTTTACAGCTTCATGGATTGTTGGATAGTGGTAGTAACGTTTCCCTAGTTGGTGAACAGTTTGGAAATATAACTAGTTTTCTTCAAATACAATCAATAGAGAAGGACATAAGTATTTCGAATGCAAGTGGCCATCCAATGCAAATCTTAGGCTATGTCGACATCCCTTTCAATGTGAATGAAACAACTAAAATACTTCCTTGTCTAGTTGTTCCAGAATTAGGAAATCGTTGTATTCTAGGAATGGATTTCTTCAAGCTGTTTAATATAGAATTATCCTGCAATGAAAACAGTATTTCACAGAATTTTACCACTTTCAACATAGAACAAAATGTAACAGATGCTCATATTCTCTCTTTCGAACAAAACAAAATATTAGAGGAAGTGAAAAACTCTTTTAAAACATCAGAGCCAAATTCTCTTGAAACATGCAATGTCATGGAGCACAATATTGAGCTATTGGATAGCAAACCCGTACATTTAAACCCACATCCTTGGTCACCAACAATTCAAAAGAAAGTTAATGTGGAGATTGATAGACTTTTGAAGATGGATATCATTGAACCATCAAACTCGGACTGGGCTCTTCAAGTAGTACCAGTCACTAAGGAAAATGGAGACATGAGACTTTGTCTTGATGCTCGTAAACTGAACGCCAAGACAGTACGAGATGCCTACCCTCTCGCGAGCTCTATGAGAATTCTTAATAATTTGGGCAAAAACAAGTTTTTTACAGTAATTGATTTGAAGGAATCCTTCTTACAAGTAAAGCTAGCAGAAAATTCAAAAAAATACACTAGTTTCAAAATATTAGGAAGAGGGCTATTTCGTTATAAACGCCTTCCGTTTGGATTAATCAACAGTAGTGCCACTATGTCCCGAGTTTTAGATATTGCCCTAAAAGAAGGAAAATATGAACCATTTATCTTTTCATACCTCGATGACATTATAATCGCAACAGATAACTTTGAAGATCATATTAAATATTTGAAAATTGTTGCTGATTGTCTTAGAGAGGCCAATCTTTCGGTAAATTTACAGAAATGCAAATTTTGCCTCAAAAAGATAAAATATTTAGGTTTCATTCTTTCGGAAGATGGCTATCAGCCAAATCCCGAAAGAGTTGCTGCGATCTCCAAGTTTGCAAGACCGCAAACTCCAAAGGAGATTCGCAGATTCTTGGGGATGGCGGGATACTACCGCAATTTCATCCAAAATTTTAGCGGTATTTCAGCCCCTATCTCAGACTTACTGAAAGGTAAGCCCAAGAAGATTAGGTGGACTGAAAAAGCCGAAATGGCCTTTCGTAATTTAAAAGAGTGTCTGATGTCTAAGCCCGTCCTTTCTAACCCTGATTGGTCTAAGGAATTCACCGTACAAACGGATGCTAGTGATCTTGCAATAGCTGGAATTCTCACTCAGGAATTGGAAGGAAAAGAACATATCATAGCATACTTTTCGAGAAAACTAACAGCCTGCGAAAAGAAATACGGGCCAACTGATAAAGAAGGCTTGGCGGCTCTCGAGGCTATTGAACACTTTCGCTCCTATATTGAAGGCTCGCACTTCACCTTAGTGACGGACTGTTCGGCATTGACGTTCATTTGCAACTCCAAGTGGCGTCCTAGTTCTCGATTATCTCGTTGGTCAATCAAGCTCCAGGAGCATGATATGACCATTAAACACAGAAAGGGCCGAGACAATATTGTCTGTGATACTTTGAGCCGTGCCGTCTGTGCCATATTTGAAGATTCTACTTCGAAATGGTACTTAGAGTTGAAAAGAAAAGTTAATGAAAATCCTGAAAAATTTCCAAATTTCAAAATTGAAAATCATGACCTTTACAAGTTTATCACTTCTCGTTCTCAGTACGATGCAGAAAGGTTTGAATGGAAATTGGTCGTACCACCAGACAAAATGCAGACACTGGTTCAACAGGAGCATGAGAAACTTATGCACTTGGGTACCGATAAAACTCTAGAGCGGTTGAAGCAAAAATTTTACTGGCCTAAAATGAAGACTGATGTTAGAAAAGTATTATCTAAGTGTAGCAAATGCAAAGAGTCTAAGTATCCAACTGTGCCAACTGTTCCTCCAATGGGGGAGCAGAAATCAACAACTCGTCCATTTCAAATGATCGCTTTAGATTATTTAAGCGGATTTGTCCGAAGCAAATCTGGGAACACTGACTTGTTAGTATGCTTAGACATTTTTTCCAAATATGTTCGCCTATTTCCTGTTAAGAAAATCAGTGCGGACAGTTTGACGAAAATCATTGAAACAGAATGGTTTTTCAAATTAGGCGTTCCTCAAACTCTAATCTCAGACAACGCGGTAACTTTTTTGGGAAACAAATTTCAAGATTTGTTGAAGAAATATAATGTTAATCATTTTAAGAATGCACGTCGTCACTGTCAAAACAATCCGGTTGAGAGGGTTAATAGGGTCATTCTGGCATGTGTTAGAACTTATTGTCAGTCTGATCATCGTCTTTGGGACACCCAGATTCCTCAAATCGAATTTGCAATCAATAATACAAAACATTTTTCAACGGGATTCACGCCATTTTTTCTTGTTCATGGGTATGAATCGATTCTCGATGGAAGGGACCATCTTCAGGATAGGCATACTTCTGATCCATCAATTGATCAATTCACTCAAAGGAGAGAAATGGTAGCAGGACCTCTGTATGAAGAAGTTCTCAAAAACAACAGGAAGCAATTTGAGAAATACAAGAAAAACTACGATAGCCGACACAAAGGTGTACCTCCAACTTTTTCCATAGGGCAGAAGGTGTACAAAAAGCACTTCAAGTTGTCCAATGCTGCTGAACATTATTCTGCCAAGCTAGGTCCAGTGTACGTCCCCTGCAAGGTGATTGCTAGAAGAGGGGCAACTTCTTATGAACTGGAAGATGAAAATGGCAGAAATATAGGTATCTTTGCAGCTCAAGATTTAATTCCCGAATAAATTTTAGAATGATGAAATGTGAAGAGAAGTTTAGTATTTAGTGTGATTTTTTTTGTTGTGTGAGTGAAATTGTGTTATTAGAATGAATTCATGTGTTTAGTGTGAAAATGTTTTGTTTGGAAACGTATTTGAGTTAGTAGAAATTGTGCGTGTTATTTGAAAGTGTATGTAGTGATTTGTGAGTCAAAGAATGTTAGGATAAAGATGGCCATCTGAAGAATGATTGAGAATTAGTTTTTTTTTTGAATGCTTAAGTTAGAGTGATAGTTGATTTTTATTGAGTATGAGTGTGTTTGTGTAAATCAAAGAAGAAGAAAGTTTATTAGCTTGTTAAAACTAGCTTATCGCAGCAACTAAAAGATACCAAGAGTATGCTTTTAGTGGGGTGAGATTACTGAGCCAGAGATCTTACTTTCTAGTCGCGAGATGATCTTAGTAGTCTCGTGACGCGATAGCTATAAAATACGATCGGAAACGTAAAGCAGAAGTTGTAATTAGAATAGTAAAAATTTGTACAATTCAAACAATCCAACAATTAGAACTGATCTCGGATAAAGCCTGGCAAATTAAGCTGAATTTTGTAAGACTGGTCGTTATGGTAGACCTCCAGCACTGTCATGGCCCGAAAAGACTTTGCTTTCATAAGAACACCAGATCTGAAGTAACGAGCCGTGGGGAGCCCTAAACGTCTCTTCGGTGTAATGAGAGCATTTGTTGTTGATGATAGATGCTTGGCAATTTGCCCAATATAGCGTACCCAGATCCGCTTGGTGTCATAAAGTTGCCTCCAGTCTTTGTACTCAACCAATAGAAATGAAATCATCTGTAAGTTTAAGTGCAAAGTAACAACACGAATTGATCATGCCTATATATATATGAGATCTCAAAATCTGACCCGACAAGAATGTTCTCTCAAATAGGAAACGAATTACACTTGACAAAACTGAACACTTGTTTATCTGGACGGCAATTGGCTGTCGTGTGAGTGGATTTGACTGTGGTAAATTAGATAACAGCAATATTGAGAAGATCATCATAGATGCTCTCCCCATATTACTGTCTGGTGCGGGGGTATTGTAACCTGCTCCTTTGGTTTGATGGCTGTGGTGTATAATCATTGCTCTCGTGTGTCGAGCCGATTATGATGCTCCCAGCCTCGCCAACCAAAATAGGAGTTTCAGTTATATATTGTCATGTCAAATCATCACACTAATACAACACGAACAACATAACATTATCATCGGATCGATCGTTGCTAATTGTCGGTCGATCGCGCCGCATGCCCCTTGTATGCTCCGCTGGGCGCAAGCTGCTTCAACACCACTTAAATTCAACCCGACATCACCTAACGTAGTTCGCCATAAAAACCCACGCACCGGTATTAGGAACCCTAATAGAATACTCTCACTCTCTGATGAGATCAAGAGTGATCTCCCGTTATCAGTTAGAAGGATTGATCTTGAACACCACTCACTTAAGAATCACTCATCACACTCATTTCTGATACCAATAAAATCATTATGAGAGTCAACGAAAGCCATCAGTTATCGGTTAACTAACAAGCAGACCGCGCGTGTTGCTCCAGTGGAAAGTTAATATTGAAAAATTGTGGATAGAGTTCGGCTCGGGTCTGACCGATAGCGTAGCTAAGAAGCTGAAGCATGAATACTCCAACATCTGCAATGTACTCTAAGGAGTAGAGAAGATTCTGTGAGATCGGTAAGGCTTAAGCTAAAAAAAAGTGCCCCAGAGATTTAACGTGTGTTCCTTGATGCCTATGCAGGCCTTTTCTTTGATCCAACATCATGGTGGTGCTTTGTGCCATGATTAGGTGGTGTCGTGGTGGTGATAGCGCCAAGGGCGTGCCAAGCAGCGGGGTTGCCGGCATGGCGCCGGTGGTATTTCCCCCTTCGACTGTCCGGACAGGTCAAGATGTGCTGTCGCCGTGGGATACACGCGAACACTATCACCACACTCAACATTACCAACCATAGGTTAAGGATAATTAGGATAAGTTCAACAATATACGTAAGTACACCTCATTTGATCACTACATTTTTTATCTGGGAAAGTGAAATTTCTTTTTTGTCTGGGATGGCTCGTATAACTTAGCGTGTGGTTCCGCCTTTTATCGAACCAGATTTTTGCCATGGGTCAAGTCATTGGGTGGGGGACCAATGCCCAAGGCAACTCTTCTTCTTTACTACCTATTTTTGTCTCCGAGTCTCATGCGCCCTCTGCGGAGCGGTGACAACCATTGAAGCTTCTTGAAATGCCCATTAGGCCGTGTCGATTTTTGCAAAATTGCGAATACACAATTCCGAATAATCACAAATGGTTGCAAATGGACCCAAATAAAGCCCTGAAAAATAAAAAAATCCAAAAAATCGGTAAGCTAGTCCGCAATCGACTTGAAGTTTTATAAGGGAATTTTAATTTTTCGGTATGTGGAAATCCAACTTTACAACTTTAGAAGAAAAAGGCACTTTAAAGCAACTCTAAAAATCCGTCAAATAAACGTTGAGAAATAATTTTTAAATTGTTTTTTTTTTCTCATTGAAAAAATACATGTCTTCATATATTTTTGAAAATTTTTCTAAAATTTAAGGAGATCGTCCCCAAAGCTCGCCAATATCTTGAATTTCATCAATCTGATACAAAACCTGTATTCAGATGATCGAATGGTATACTATTCAGCTTTTTATTCATGGAAAAAGATTTAAAATTGGTTGATACGCAAGATATTTGAATTTTATTAAATTCCATATTTAAAAAAGTTGTAAAACTCCATATTGAGCTAAAACTCAAAAACAGTTCTACTTTAATTTTTTTGAAGCACGGTTTCGAAATTAGCGTTAAATTATGCTTCAAAAATTTTGGTCGTTGACAGAAGTTCACGACTTTCGTTTTATTCTGTAAACTAGTGTTAACGAACCGTAATGTGAAAATTTCACAGAATAAGGTATTTTTTTTATCTCCACTGAATCTTCTGTGAAATTTTGATAGTTGGATAGGAAAACGTTGCATTTCACAGAAGAATCTGTGGAAACGTATTTTATAATTTAAATTCGGTGAATAATTTCACAGAATTCTGCGAATTATTCTTAGTGTGTAGGTGACACTAGTTGTCAAGTAAAGTTTCAAACCTCTCTATCTCGCGATCCAGAGTAGTTAGAAAAGGGTCGTCTTCGACAAAGTTCTTCTAGAAGTCAAGAGCTATCTAGTGATTCAACAATAAGTTTGTGATTTCGCCGCTGGGTGGCGTTAGTTATCAAGTGAAGTTTCAAACTTCTTTACCTCGCGATCCAGATAGAAGAGTGTCGTCTTTAGCAAAATTTTTATGAACCTATTCGGTGATTCAACATTTAGTTGGTGATTTCGCCGCTAGGTGGCGCTAGTTGTTAAGTTTTAAACTAGCTCGCGATCCAGAGCAGATAGAAAAGTGTCGTCTTCGGCAAAGTTCTTCAGGAATTCAAGAGCTATCAAATGAATTAACACTTAGTTTGTGATTTCACCGCTAGGTGGTGCTATATGTCAAGTAAAATTTGAAATTTCGCTAGCTCGCTATCCAGAGCAAATAGAAAAGGATCGTCTTCGGCAAAGTCAGGTGCTTCAGGAAGTCAAGAGCTATCTGGTGATTCAACATTTAGTTGGTGATTTCGCCGCTAGGTGGCGCTAGCTGGTAAGTAGAATTTTAAACTTCTCTAGCTCGCGATCCAGAGTAGATAGGAAAGGGTCATCTTCGGCAAAGTTCTTCAAGAAGTCAAGAGCTATCCAATCGAAAAGAAATTAGTTTGTAATTTCGTCGCTAGGTGGCGCTAGTTGTCAAGTAAAGTTTCAAACTTCTCTAGCTCGTGTTTCAGAACAGATAGAAAAGTGTCGTCTTTGGCAAAGTCCTTCAGGAAATCAGGAGCTATCTAGTTTGTGATTTCACCGCTAGCAGACGCTAGTTGTCGTTTTCGTCAAAGTTCTTCAGGAAGTCAAGAGCCATCTTCTGAATAAAAAAATAGTTTGTGATTTCACCGTTAGGTGGCGCTTATTGTCATGTACAGTTTCAAAATTCTTTATCTTGGGATCTATAGCAGATAGAATAGTACTGTATTCGGCAAAGTTCTTCAGGAAGTCAAGAGCATTATGGTGATAAAACAATAAATTGGTGATTTTGCTGCTAGGCTAGTTGGCAAAGTTGTAAACGTTTCCACATCGGAATCCATAGAAGGATAGAAAAGTGTTATCTTTGGAAAACCTCTTCAGAAAGTATAGAATATAGAACAACCTGGTGATTCAATAATTATTATAATTAGTAGGTAGTTTGCCGCTACGTGGCGGTATTTGACAAATAGAATTTTGAACATCTCTATTTTGGATCCAGACCAGGGTTAACAATCGTCGTGCTCTTCACCGCTGCTCAAAGAAAAAATAAATAAATCATATTCTCCCGACAGAACAACAATGACGACTAGCGTTTACATCGCCGGCAAAGGGTTCCACATTGAACCCGAAGATGAACCTCAATTACAAATAGTCAACCACCAACGTTTTTGTCATCCTTTTTGTTCCTTGTAATCGATCGGCGACCGGCTAAGGAAACGCCACAGGGAGTAGCATTTATTAGTGTTTCAACGCGTATTGATAATTTTGCACCGCAATAGTTCTGTTGGTTGATAGTAATCCCAAGTAATACGCTTGTCACATAAGAGTCACGACAGAGCAGATTTTGGTTAAGCATGCAATATCTTGAAATGCCTTTGAAGCCGCCCCTGGAGCTCGAGTCTCTTGAAAAGGCCCTGAACACCTTCAAAATCCACAAAAGAAACAATATATTGTTGATAAACGTTAAAAAAATCATTCAATTCGGTTCACTGGTTTCCGAGATATGACAACCCAAAAATGAGTTGTCTAAAAAATAGTGTTTTACTCGAACGGTTTTAACTTTGCGCAAAATTATTCAATCGAGCTCAAGTTTGTACCAATGATGCACATATAACAGGTTGATAAACAGTCAAAATTTGAGATTTTTTGATGCACTCTATGAAAAGTTACAGCATGTTGAATTTTTTTGTGGGAGAAAAAAAGTTGCCTATCCCAAACATTTTGGCCACCCCCTGTAGCTCATGTTTCATCCGAAATCGCCCTGTAGTTCAACTAAGAGTACTGCAAAAACTGTAATTCCCATTAAAACTCTTGAAAACTTTCTGTGACGCCCATGAGACCCTCCCAAACGCTCCTGTAACGCATCCGGACACTCTTGTGAGAGTGTAGTTTGATTTTTTTTTAGATTTCTTTATAGTGATAAATTTTAGGAATTATATTTAGGGATTTCTCCAGAAACTCTTGGAGTTATTTTCAGAAGAAACAACTAGAGCATTAGAAGAATAATCTCCAGGAAGTACCCCAGAAGAAATTCGAGAAAGGTTCCTAAAAACTCCTGAATGATTCTCATAAGGAGCTTCAGAAGGAACTTCAGGAGCAATCTTTAAAAAATCCTAGAGGATTTCCACAAATTAATTCTTGGAAAATTTTGAAAGGAATTTTTTTATATTAAATTCCAACAAAAAAACTTTAGGAAGATTTTCGGAGGGAAATTTAGGAGGAATTCCAGAAAAAAAAACTCCTGGAAAACAACCAGAACATTAAACAATAAGGATTTCTATGTATGAGGAAACCCAAAAGAAACTTGAGCAGGATTTTTAGAATGATTTCCTGGAGGATTTCAAGTAGCAGCTGTCGGATTCCATGAAAGAAATTCTGGAAATTTCCCAATAGATTCCCACAAGAAACTCCGGGAGGAGTTTCAGGAAGAATATCTGGAAGAATTTCGGAAAAAAAATCCTGGAAAATTTTAAGAATACACTCCGAGGGAATTTACAGAAGTAGGTTACTCCAAGAGGATTTCCAAAAGGAACCATTGGTCAATTTTCAGAAGAAACTCGTGAAGAGCTTCCAGAGAGAATTCCTGGCGGAAATATAGTTAGAAATCCCGAAAAGCGACGTTTTGAATGAAATCCAGCAGAACCTTTTTGCAGGAATCCTATAAGGAATCCATTATTTTCAAAACGATCTCCTGTCCTATTGCAAAACGAACTCCTTCTGGTATCCCAAAAGGGACACCTGTAGGAATCACAATTCCAGTGGGACTCCAGATACTGATTTTCCGTGACACTACTGTTGAAAGATTTTCACTAAAACTTCGTGAACTAGAACTTCAATGTTGAAGTTTTGAAATAAGGTGCGAAATAGTGCATACTGTGATGTAAACCTAAAACTTTTCAACAACAATTCATGTCAAAAAAAATATTTTCAGAGTTTCAAAATTGATGAAAATTGATAACATTTAAAAGGCACAACGCAAACTTGTCTTTCCAAAAACATCATCAAATAATTACCTTCTCTAAGTGAGCGATTAGATGTCTGCCCTGAAGCAACAATGTCATCTCGTTGATTGCCATCGCTATCGTTATCGGGTCCAGCTTCGCCCTCATCACCATAATCATCATCGACGTCCAGTCGAATTTTCAGCAACCGTTCGCTAATGTGCTGATAGTCGCCCAGGTCAACGCCGTGCACCCGCCTGAGTGCCAGCTTGAAGTGTTCGGTCAAAATAGTCAGCACCAGCAGATTGCGGTTGTTCGTTGGGCCCTCGTCGCTCCACGTGCCATCGCGGACGATTCCCCGGTAGAGGGCGTTGTTGCTATTGAAGATTGTCCCGATCGTGTCCAGGAGCAGGATTTTCGTCCGGCGGAGCGTCTTCAGTTGATTGATTGCGTTAATTGTTTGCGGCGAGTTGATAGACGAGCAGACGATTATCACTGGAAAAGAGCAGAGAGGCGGGAAATTAGAATTTTCGGTTAGAACTGATTTAAGTTTACGGCTGCTGGGGCGTACGGCCTAATCGGATTAATTGGGTGTGTATTTTGAGATGATAGGGAAATTTGGGACTGCGAGTAGATGAATTTTATGGTAGATTGAGACAAGGTACAGTGTTTTTTTTTTGCATTCTGGGTAAATCAACGTTTGATCATTCTAAAGACTTCTTGAACTTCACAGTTTCAAGAATATTTCAAAGCAGGTCATTGGGAGAATCCTTCAAACGTTACTTCAAAAATCTCTTCACACTCCAGGATCTTCATGAGATGCTCGTAAATTTCACCAGCAGTTCATTAAGAATTCATCTTCACGTTTCCCGGGAATATCTCCAGTAGTTCCTCGGGAATTTTACCAGGAATTACTCGGAATTTTCGGAAAAAAGTTCCTCGGGAGTTCTTCGAATATTCGTTCAGAATTCCTTGGGATTTTTTCCATAAATTTCCTTAGGAAATCTTCCAGAAGTTACATGGGATTTCTTTAGGAATTCCTCAGGGATTTTTTCCAGAAATTTCTTGGGAAATCCTTCAGGTGTTCCTCGAAAATTTTGAAGAATTTCCACGAAAATTTTTGCGGGAGTTAATCGGTAATTCCTTCTTTTTTTAATTACTCCAGGAGTTCCTTGGGAGTTCCTCGGCATTTTTTGCAAGAGTTGCCCGGGAATTTCTGAAGGAGCTTCTCGGGAATTTCTCCAAGGCTTTCTTGGTAATTTCTACAGGAGCTTCTCAGAGAACCCATTAGAGCCCATCGGAAATTTTTCCAGGAGATTGTTGGGAATTCAACCAGGGTTTCTAAGAAATTAACAAAGGAATTCATTCATTACTTCTCTGGGAATATCTTCCTCAGCAATCACTTTAGGAATTCCTCGGGAATTTGCCCTATAGTTCCTTGGAAATATTACCAGGAGTTCCTCCGAAATGCCTCCAGAAATTTCAGTATACCCTCAACATATTCTCCAGAAATTCTTTGGGCATTCCTAAAGAAGTTCCTCGAAAATTTCTCAGTAGGACTTCCGGATATTTCTGCAGGAGTTTCTCGTGAATTCCTGCGGGAGTTCCACGGAAATGTATCTTGGAGCTCCTTGAGATTTCCTTTCGGGAGATCATCGGGAATTCGCCTAGGTTTTTTTTTGAATTCCTCCTGAAGTTCCACGGGAATACTTCCTCGAAATCCTCGGAATGTCTCGGAAATTATCAAGAACAGAGATAGTTTTGGATTTGCAGTCTTATTTTAGTGGAACAAACTATTTAATGTTTTGCGACGTTTCCACTAAAACAACAGTACAAAGCCGAAACTATCTCTGATCTCCAATCACAGTCGAACCAGCATAACATCCTCAAAAAAATTTTTCCAGGAGTTCCCCGGAAGTTCAACAAATGTTCCCCAGGACTCGTTCCAGGAGTTTCATGGGACCTCCAGGAGTTCTTCGATAATTTATCCTGAAGTTCTCCGAAAATTTCTCCAGGAGCTCGTCAGGAACTCCTCCAAAGATCCCCGATAATTCTTCCAGGAGTTCCAGACAGTTTCCTCAGGAGTTCTCCGAGAATTCCTTCATGAATTACCCAAGAATTCCTCCAGGAGTTCGCTGGATATTCCTCGGAAATTCTTCCTGGTAATTCCTGCTGGAGTTCTCTGGGAATTCCTCCAGGAGTTACTCAGGCATGCCTACAGGAGCATCCCAAGAAATTCCTCCAGTAGTTACCCGATAATTACTCCATGAGTTCCCCGATAATTCCTCCAGGAGTTCTCCTGGAATTCCTCCAGGAGATCCCCGATAGTTCCTGCAATAATGCCTTGGAAATTCTTCCAGGTGTTCGTTGAGAATTCATCCAGGAGTCCTTCGGGAATTCATCCAGGAGTTCTTCGGTAATTCATCCAAGAGATCACAAATCCAGAAGCTCTGCAAAACACGTCCACGAGCTCCCCGGAAATTTCCTCCAGGAGTTCCTCAGAAATCCACCCAGGAGCTCCTAAAGAATTCTTTCAAGGATTTCTCGGAAATTCCTCCATAGGTTTCTTGAAGATCCAGATCTTGTAGATATGGAAGTTACCAGGATTATCTAGAAGCTTTTTGAAAATTCCTGCAGGTGATCTTTAGGAACCTTTCCAGGACTTTCTATGCGATTCCTTCGAAGGAACTACCGGAGAATTGTTAGAGGTATTCCCATAGAACTCCTTGAGAAAATCCGAAAGCACTCCTGGATGAGTTTCTAGGGAACTTTTATCAAGAAACGCCTCTTGTTGGAGAATTCCCAGAGGAGTTCCCAGAGAATTTCTGTGGGAATTTTCTTGAAACTCTTGAAGAAATTCCCCGGGAGCTTCTGCAGGACTTCCCAAGAAACTCCTGGTGAGGTACCCTGAGGACTTTTGTGTAGAAATTCTATAGTAATTTCTGGGAAATTCCCGAAGAACTTCTTGAATATTTTTTGGGGAATTTCTTGAATAATTTCGGGGGAGCTCCAGAAGGAATTCCCGGGGAACTCCTGTGAGAATTCTTGAGGAACTCCCGGAGGAATGTCTGTGGAACTCCTGGAGGGATTCCCGAGAGAGAATTCCTTGAAGGAAAACTCTTAGAGGGATGTCCAAAAGGGAACTCCTGGAGGCTCAAGTAACCAAAAGTTGAGATAAGAGGGTACTTTATAAGCTAAGCAGCTTGTTAGAGATTGCCCTTTAGCCTTCTAAGCAGCTCCATTTTTAAGTAATTTCGGAACTTGAAAGTTCACATAAGGAAGTCGGATGGCCTTCTAATAGCTTCTGACGGAACTTCCTCAAAATGAATGAGAAAACAAAAAATTACTTTTCAGATTCATCACAACCTTGTGTTTTTGAGAAAACATGCTCAAACTTACTATTACATACTTATTTACTTATGCATGTAGCACTCCTTGATAGATTTGAACCGGGACCTTCTGCGTGATAAGCTTCCGTCATATCGCTGCGCTGCTAAAGATACATGATATGGTAACTTCGCTACTGTACAAGTGTGCAAACCTAGATGTCGACAGAGGATTGATTCAAATCAGATTTCATCCACTTCGCACTTCATCGCAATTGTGGTGTCGGGGTGGAGTGTAGGGTTCGAATCTGGTGAGCGTCATATTTTTTTTTTTCATCTGCACTTTATATTCATTAATTTGGTGAATTTAATTTGGTTGTCTATGAAAATTTGCTTATAATGATGTTTTTGTTAAAATGACAAAATTTAATCCTTAGTAAAACATCAAGCTACTGAAATGAACTTCGAGGAACTAAAAAGTTCCAACGAAGTTTCCAATAGCATCTTAAGCAGATTTCAAGTTCCACGAAGTTCAGATAAAGTTCCGAGTGGAACTTTCTGACTACTTAAGAGCCTAACAATGAGCCTTGCTGGAACTTATGTGCGAAGTTCCAGCAAGGCTCATTGTTAGTTTCTTAAGCAGCTAGAAAGTTCCGTTCGGAGGGATTTACCTAGGTCGAACTTCTGGAGGGATTCCCCAGAGGGAACTCTTGGAGGTGGTCCTGGGAAACGCATAGAGAAATTTCAGACAAGCTCCTGGAGAAATTATTTTGGAACTCTTTTAGGAACTCTCACGAAACTCTTGGAGAAACGCGAAGGAACTCCGGGATGAGTTTTGCTAGAACTTTGGGGGAATTTCTGCAAAATTGCTAAAGAAGTTTGCAAAGATCTTCTGGAGGAATTCCCTTAGAACTTTTGGACGAAATCCCAAGAGGAACTCCTGGAGGAATTCATGGTGAACTCATAGAGGAATTCCTGGGGATCTCCTGAAGAAATTCCCTCGGAACTATTGTAGGAATTCTAGGAGAAATTCCCGAGGAAATTCTGAAGGAATTCCCGTAGAATTCCTGGAGAAATTCCCGGCGAACTACTTGAAGAATTCCTACGGAATTCCTAGAGAAATTCCTAGGGAACTCCTGGAGGGTTCCGACCCACTTGAGCAGTGGGTGTTATTTTGGGCACTTTTTCGCTGTAGCTCATTCGTTTTAAAAAAAATTGACTTGAATTTTTCCTCATGACTAAATACCTACTATAAGTAGTTCACTGCGTACAAAAAAAATGAGTCAGTTAGATAGAAATTGACTGGGTTGTAGCGGAAAAGTGCATTATCCCTGCCGAGTGTAATGGTGGTTCATGCAAACACAGTGCTGATTCGTTCGTC
The DNA here is from genome assembly GCF_035046485.1 of Aedes albopictus. NCBI lineage: Eukaryota > Metazoa > Arthropoda > Insecta > Diptera > Culicidae > Aedes > Aedes albopictus. The sequence goes on from NC_085138.1 coordinate 126,496,234, forward strand.
GGGGGCTCGTTAGATGGGTTGTCTCGATGGCCGAATGTTGTATGTGAGTATGTAGTATTGTATGTAAGTATGTTAGTGTTTTGTGACGTATTTCTCATCACTTGCGTGTGTCTGGCGTTTCAGATGCCCCAACGAACGAAATTGGTTCGCTAATCGGGGAGCAATCGTGAGCAAACCAGTAAATTTAGGCTTTAGTTACACCATAAAGATTTGACAGAACATACGTCATACCTGAGAGAGAGGAGACAGCTGGCTTCGATTGCGTTTTCAAACCATTGTGCGACACACAAAAGTTGTAAAAAGAATTAAGAAGAAGACATGTAAACATCGTGGCTGTCAGTGAGCTGTCTCCTCTCTCTCAGGTTCATTTGAATGAATATATTTTGAGAGAAGTTGATAGACGCGTGGACGGGTGACAGTGAGAAACTACTCCGAGGTTCAACTTCCCTAATGTATATGCAATAATGTGCATCGAATGAATTATTGTTCATCAAGCATGATTACGATTTGCTCCATCGTTGCACGTCACGGAAATAATTTTCCAATTCTGTTGATAGTTGATGCTCTCATCCAACATCAGTTCATAAATTAATGAAGAGGTATGTTGTCCAGTTTTTAATATTTCGCTACGTATTTCCATTCTGTTAGTTTGCCAAAAGTTTCCTTAAATTTAAATTCGTCGTAGAGATGCTATTCCCACAAAAAAGTTGAAACAATCATCCCACACTTAATTGGCCTCGAGAGACAGCTCATACATATTTAACATCCATTTTCACAAAAGGATCCGCAACAATTAACCCTCTAATACCCAATCCCGCCTTTAGACGGGGTATAGTTTGAGCATTTTTGTAATTTTTGTTTCGTGGAAAATCTTTTTTTTTTATTTTTGGCTGATATTTAGGACTGTTCTGTATATCTCAAAATGGTTTTTGGTGTATTTTAAAGCGTATTTACATTTTTTTTAAATCATTGTAAAATTGATGTTTTAGTCACCTTTTAGAAGTCGTTGTTTATTTTGTATTGAATCGCTACAATTAACATACGTTAAATTTTTCCCAAATCATTACATCCTTGTTTAATAGTTTAAGGAAATCGGATACACTCTAAAATTATTTTCCTTAAAATTACACGGAAAATAAAATTTTCTGTGAAAAAAATTTAAAATAATAATATTTCAAAAATAATCATACAATCTCAAAATGTTTTCATCTCAAAAAGTCCGTTCCTCAAATTGGCTTCCGGGAAAAATATAAAAGTGTGGGGATGTTCAAAAATAAAAATTGGAAAAATCAAAAACTGAAATTCACGAAATCAAGAATTAAAAAGAATCGTCTTCCAAAACATGTTTAAATCGATTTTAGATGACGAAAAATGATATTTAGATTGAAATCAAAAATTTGGGTATTAGAGGGTTAAGAAGCTTGTTCCGAAAAACATCTCACATTCTAGAAAGTATCATTATGTTGCCACACCAGGCTGATGAAACAAACTGTCATCCCTTTCCTATAACAGTAAATATAAGTACCACTCCAGAGTGCGTTCCGTTCAATGCCAGGCTTCATAGTCCTCTCCGCAAGCCGGACGACCGTGATGTCGGTCAGTCAATCTAATTGTCTCCTCCGTTCCGGCTTCTATATAGGGATATACCTACATAGAATATCTAAGGCACGTTGCTTTTTCAACCGAGCAGAGAAACCAGTCGATTTGGGCATCCGAAAGTCTATTAGATTTTTTCCTCTACACTGAGTGTGACCCTTAGGTAAATATCAAATGATATTTTACTGAGTCACGTCTATCACATGATTTATCTACTTAACTTAGTTTTATGTGATTTTTACAAACAGATCAGATCAGATTCAGATCAAAGTAGTTGTTGTGAAGGTCACATGAAAATTATAAAATGATAATTCTCATTTAGAATTTCTAGAAAACAGGAGGAGAAGTTTTGGTCCAGTGCAATCGTAGATTCGATTGATCGCGTCGTGTCCCACTGACCGGATGGAAAGCGGACAAGAAATTAGTGAGCTGTGAAATAACATTTTCATAATAGTAACGTTGCCTTGACCTTCCTGGAAATAATCTCGGGTGATAGAATGTGATTTTGGTGTCGTTTTGGACGTTTGAGCTGTGATTCGGTAAAGGGTTCTGGTGGTTTGGATTATTTATAGCGGAAAATGGAATGTGGTCGAAAACATAGATGGATTCATTTCGTGGCTACACATTATATTATAGCATTATCATTTCTTTTGGCAACACCAATCGGTTTAGTTATGCATTCCTTTTTTTTTGCAATTGTGGATCCACAGGAATTAGTATATGTAACAATAACCCTATATTAACGAAGGCTCTTTGACTCGCTTCTAAGCTCATGCGAATGAAATGTAAAAAATCATGAGGAGATAATATGATAATACCAATTATTTACATAAATAATGCAATCACAACTTCAAAGCCAACATCAAGTAATTCTTTCCACCCCCGATGACAACGAACTAATTAATAATTCATGACAATATCCAAGATCAATTAGCTTTTTTAATCCCAATCGAATCCCATGAAACACCCACTATTGATGTTAAACCATTTAGCGATTATGAACTGGATAATCTGTTACTCCACTTCATAAATTGAATTCTTGTGGCATATTAGGCAACACAAATTTGAGACATCCCCTAGGAATAGTTTGTTGAGCCAAAGGGGAAGGGGGTGAAATTGAGAATGGAGGAAAAACGGAGTAAACGATCTACAAAGTGCTATCCAAGATCGTCTTCCGTCGTATGTCACCTAAAACGAATGAGTTCGTGGGAAGTTATCAAACCGGCTTCATCGACGGCCGGTCGACAATGGACCAATGGAAAATCATGAACGAAAAGGGCTTTCCAAGCAACGATGAACGGTGTGCACAGTTGCGTAAGGTTACGCGAAAACTGCTAAGTTCATTTGGATCTCGCTGGGGACTGCGACAGTCCAATGGACTCTCATGCCTATTCTTCAACATCGCTCTAGAAGGTGTAATGCGACACGTGTCGGACTCAATAGCCGGTGGTTCAATTTTTACAAAACCCGGTCAATTTGTGCACTTTGCGGACGACATGGATATTATCGACAGGACATTTGGAACGGTTGTACAACTGTGCACCTGCGTAAAACAAAGTACATGCTAGTAGTCACCAACACGAAAGGATTCGTTTAGGAAGTAACGTTACCAAGGATGGGAACACTCACTTGCAAAGAGTTACACTCACTTTCTATTTTTCCAGCTCAGAAGCGTGCAGTCAAAAAACGATGTATGGACGACTTTTGTCTTGTGGTTGTGTCTAAAACTTTGCGGAATAGAGTAGGGGTCGCACACGTATACCGAAGTCGTGAGGGAACTGCAAAGGCAACTCTCCCCGAGGTGAATGTAAATTACACTCACCTTGTGGAGAGTCGCTTTCACAGCTCTGTCACGACTTTGGGACTCGTGTGCGACCTCTACTCTATTTGGCAAAATTTTAGACAAAACTACAAGGCAAAAGTCGTCCATACATCGTTCTTGATTGCACGCTTCTGAGCTGAGAAAATAGCAAGTGAGTGTAACTCTTTGAAAGTGAGTGTTCCCATCCCTGAAGACGGAGATACCTTCGAGGTGGTGGAGGAATTTATCTACCTCGGATCCTTACTGACGGCTGACAACAATGTGAGTCGTAAAATACGAAAGCCCATCATCAGTACAGAGGAAGTTGTGCCTAATACGGGGTGCAGTAATAAACTACGGTCAAAAAAGATTCTGGAGCAGATCAACTATCAAGCGAGCTTCTACATCACGGTGGAGAAGCACTGGTGAGAGCACTACACTGGGCCATTACCAAGATTTGGGAGGAGGAAGTATTATCGGAGGAATGGATGGAAGGTATCGTGTGTCCCATCTACAAAAAGGTCGACAAGTTGGATTGCGGGAACTATCGCGCGATCACACTACTGAGCGCTGTCTACAAGGTTCTCTCTCATATTTTATGCCGTCGTCTGTCACCAATTGCAAGAGAGTTCGTGGGACAATATCAGGCTGGATTCATGAGTGAACGCGCTACAACGGACCAGATGTTCGCCATCCGCCAGGTGTTGCAGAAATGCCGCGAATACAACGTGCCCACACATCACTTGTTCATCGATTTTAAATCGGCGTATGATACAATCGATCGAGCACAGCTATGGCAGATTATGCACGAATACGGATTTCCGGATAAACTGATACTATTGATCAAGGCGACGATGGATCGAGTGATGTGCGTAGTTCGAGTATCAGGGACACTCTCGAGTTCCTTCGAATCTCGCAGAGGGTTACGGCAAGGTAATGGTCTTTCGTGTTTGCTGTTTAGAGGGTGTAATAAGGAGAGCGGGGATAAACACGAGTGGGACGATTTTCACGAAGTCCGTTCAGCTGCTTGGTTTCGCTGATGATATTAATATTATTGCTCGTAAATTTGAGACGATGGCGGGAACGTACATCAGACTAAAGAGGGAAGCCAGGCGAATTGGGTTAGTCATTAATGTGTTGTCGAAGACGAAATACATGATGGCAAAGGGCTCCAGGGAGGAATCACTGCGCCCGCCACCCCGAATATGTATCGACGGTGATGAAATTGAGGCGGTTGAAGAATTCGTGTACTTGGGCTCACTGGTGACCGCCGACAACGACACCAGCAGAGGAATTCAGAGGCGCATCGTGGCAGGAAATCGTGCTTACTTTGGACTCCGCAGAACTCTACGATCGAATAAAGTTCGCCGTAACACGAAGTTAACTATCTACAAAACGCTGATTAGACCGGTCGTCCTCTATGGGCACGAAACATGGACCATACGTGCAGAGGACCAACGCACCCTTGGAGTTTTCGAACGGAAGGTGTTGCGTACCATCTACGGCGGAGTGCAGATGGAAGACGCGACTTGAAGAAGGCGAATGAACCACGAGCTGTATCACCTGCTGATAGAACCAACCATCGTCCATACCGCGAAAATCGGGAGGCTACGGTGGATGGGTCACGTCATCAGGATGTCGGATAGCAACCCGACTAAAGTGATTCTCAAGAGTCATCCGAACGGTACAAGAAGCCGTGGTGCGCAGCGAGCTAGGTGGGTCGACCAAGTGGAGGACGATCTGCGGACCCTACGCAGAGTGCGGAACTGGAGACAAACAGCCATGGACCGAGTGGAATGGAGATGGCTACTATGTACAGCAGAGGTCCCTCAGGCCTTAGCCTGATCGGTAAGGTAAGTACTCGCTAATGGTGAATGCAGGGCAACCTCTCTTCGATATTCAACTTTTTTAAATCTATGAGGACGATGGTATGCTACTGGCCTGCCATTGAGTACGTCGATATACAATCATCGCTATCCTTTCCTATCCTCGTTATGGATATTAAAGAAGAGTCCGCAAAAGGAAGTTCTCCTAATATTTTCAACTAGGTATATAATCTGGACAAGATTCAACCGAGATAACTCTTGGGATACCTACTCATCTTCATTTTGGTATTTTACTACAACAACAGTAAAACAATATCCACTTTCTCGTTTCGTGAAATTTTGCTCATGCTAGAGAAAAAGTGCGAAGACTTGTTTTCAACTCAATTAAATCACTCAACAGTGTACTATATAGCACTGAGTTGCATAATGTCTGCAAAAGAAACGTGATATTTTGCTTTAGTAGGAAACAGATGTTTTCAATGGCGAAAGTTTTTTTTTTCCTGCGAACGTGCCACTTGGTGTTCTTGCGAGACTTATTCTAGTTGAACGTTCCTTGGTTCCTTCGGACTAGTCGTGAAAATCACTTATTCTTGATTTGTTAGCACTTTGAATTGTCACCAGCTCTCAAATAGGAAGGCGTAAAAAGTTTCTGTTTGTACAAATCGGTTGCAAAGTCGTGCGAACTTGAAACTTTTCCCGCAGATTTTTTCAACCGATATGCGCAGCCCCAACAATCCGCAAATCAGTCACTTCATTAGTGATTATCATCATTGATGCTACGGTGTCGAAATCTACCGACAAAGTGTTTTTCCGCCGAAGGCACGTCCGCCTTCGCGCGGTGTTGAACACCCTTTGAATAAATTATCCTTCCGATGAGCAGCGGAGCTCTTGCTCGCGTTCGTCCTGTTCGTCCGTGGGAAACGCGGCCTTCTATCTTCTCGAGCGATTGCGGGTGCGGTACGAGCGCGATGGTGATGACCTCAAATTATTCTGAATCGACATCAATTGTTGAACAATGAGGACTTTCCTCGGAATTGCCAACAGAAACATTGATAAATTGAAAAGCCAGCCGGACGAGTCGGTCGCGGAAAGGCACGTTCAGATAAAACCGGGAAACATTTCCAGCGGTTCGTTTCAATGGCACTTTGGTTGGCTCCTCCAACGGGAAGGGAAGCGAAATGGAAGGGTGCTGCAAGCCTCTTGACCTTCATAATCCTGCCATTTAAAACTGTTGTAGACAGGGCCGTTTTTCAAGTGGTTTTAATCAACAAACTTTGTATACAAATCAACTAAGTAAATTTCATTTGATGTTTTACGGTTCATTTGTGTTGAGCCTCACCGAATCTTGGCAGTCTGCGAGCTCAATTTATTCCTATTTAGCTGTTGAAGTTCTAGCATGATTGACCAACCGCCCGTAGTTCCTTGTTTAATATCGTGAGATCAGCTGTACTTTAAAATGCAACTAGTGCAAAGGATTAGTTTGGCAGATAGGCTCCCAATGAGGACACGGTGTGTCTGGTGGACAACATTATTTTAAAAAAATCGGTATCGCTAAAATACCCACCAAACGAAAGCTAAGGGTCCCACCTTTCATTTGAGACTTAAATGAGAAAGTTGTATCGGCGGGTCTAGAACAATTTTTTTTTGAAATAGTGTGATATTTTTTGTATTTTCTCGAAGTACTAAGTAATAACGAAAAACAGTTTGTTTATTGCCAACATGGCTTACCGACGGAAGATTTTTTATATGATGTTTGGTAGAGCGAGAAGCAACATTGATCGAAAGTTTAATTGTACATGGGCACCCCTAGCACATGTCTCCGTCGGTCTGCTCTCGCTCTCATTTTGGCGGTTGATCTCGTAAATCGCGATCGATCGGTTTATGTATAGTCATATAAAACATAAGCAATACAACAGAGTAGGTAGCAGATAGTTAGGCAAAACAGCTGTTTACTTGATCAGTAAGAATAAACCGCCGCGGAGGAAACATCTCCTCTTTTCGATCGCAATAAAAGTTGTATCATTCAGTGTTCGCGTAATAAACAGTGTTTCCGTCAGTAATTTGCGAATTCTATCAAGTGTCCGAAAGAAGAACCCGCGGCGGGCGCGAACATTTTGGTCCTTCGAACCGGATCAGTCGAAGTCGGACACTTTCCCGGACAGTTTTTGTGGAGTTTTTAGTGAGGACTGTAGTATATTACATCTATCTTTCCCAAATAAATTCTTACCTGAAACATCCCAACTAACAATCACTCATTTAACAGGCACCATTATGACGAATTAATTCTGCATAATGTTGAATAACATTTGAATTATTTTCACGTACAACCTATGTTCGGGTTTTGTTCACACAAATTTGGAGAAGTTATAAAGCATCATGTTGTGCACCAACTTAATTTTTTGTTGTTCAAAGCGTTTAACAAATGTACAAGAAAGTTGTTATTCAGCTTTGGCAAAAATGACTGAAAATAAATAAAATGCAAAAATGTTGAACTCTCACGAGAGTAATTATTTGCACTCATGTTGAGAACACCTATTATGAAATAAGAATTACATATAAAATTACCTAAATCCGGATTAGAACTCGAGACCTGTCGATTGCCAGCCGCATGCCTTCCTATCTGCGCCATCCTAGAGATGGTGAGATGCAGCACCCAAAGCAAAACATAATCTTCCCATGACTCAATAATGATCACTCCTGAACTTGTGTTCAGCAGAGGTGAATTAGCACAGCACGTGCTAATCAACTGAACAACGCCTCAACTTCAACAGCTGTTCAGCCCAAAACACGTGTTTTCCATTCTGATTTCGCAGTCAGTATTTTTATCGTACGGTGAGAAAACTTGTATCGAATGCGGCCAAAAAGTGTTGGTCTTTATTGAAGATATTGTTTCCAGACGTACTAATTGCGATATGAATATGTTTTTATTTTTATTTTTAAAAATCGATGTTTAAAAATGTATGACAATATGTGGTGCGGTATGGCCTTGGACGTGGTGCATTCACAGCATCTGTTCAGGTAATCTACTCATGCTCAGTCAAAGATCCGTCATTTTTTTTATTTATGCTTTTGTCATGGAATCTTGCTATTATGTTCAATAAATAGTGCATAAGGATGTTTATTATTTTTTTTATTTTTTATTAATGTGAAAAAGATGTTTAGGGATACTTGAAATTTGTCGATTTCTGAATGCTGTTTGATTATCTAGGTGACTGTGGGAACAATAGTCAGTAAACACGACAGCACTGAAATGTCAAATGCATCGATCCAAGCGTTCCGTACAATCGAACTGCTGTGGAAGATAAAAAAAATATAATAATATCTTGTTACATACGAATAATAATAAATAAATGCCTCATTTTTACGTTGATTACGTCTCTTGGCACTCAATGTCGAACTGCATAATTCTATTCTGTTTTATTTTATGTGATTCGTTTAAAATTGTGGTTCTTTAATAACTTGGTTGTCTAAACAGTTTTAGCCATGATTTATCCCATAACCCGAACAAAGTTCCGAGTCAAACTATGACGGGATGAAGGCGTTTATTTGACAAGTGAAAAGCACATTGTTCAGGATCATATGCTTATCGATACATCAGCTTAATAAGATGCAGACAAATGTTTTGTTAAACTCTTTTGTTAAAGAATCAATGCTTGTCGAATAAATTTCTTGTTAAACCTTTGAAAAGTGTTTTAATTTATCATTGTTGATACCGATGAGGAAAGTCGAACATTGACTATTTTCTCAATTGAAAAATCATTTAAACAGTTACGTGTTGAGCATAATTTTAGTTCAACAGCTATCATTGCCATTATTAAGCCATAATTCAGCAAGCTTGCTTTTTTGTGACTTGCAATTGTTTAAAAAGACACGGACACGTTTAATGCATTCCAGTGAGCTAATTTCTCTTTGAAGGAAGCACGACACTAGACAACGGACTAGCATGCAACGCCCAGTGGCACAGCCGAAAACTTTTCCTGACAGCTGCGGCGGGAATCGAACCCGCGCTCCTTAGCACGATGCGACTAAAGGCTTGGTGACCTTAGCCGCACGACCACGAAGTTAGTTGGGATATGACAACCTTTAAGAGATTCTACCTTGTTTAGATGAGAGCGTAGTAGTGAGAGCATAAACATGAACACGGTGGACTTAGGCTTGGGAAGGGATTGATTAAGCGACAGCAGAGACGAAAGCACGCGATTCTACAACCTGGCGACTTGGTGGGATTAAATTTGCGGAAAAAAGATAATTATAAGGATTTACGGCAAAAGAAAAGAGGCTTCTGGCAAAACAATTTCTAGTGAAAACACTTTTCCATGATTTGCGAATAACGAGTTGATAGGAATTGAAAAAAAAAGTTCTGCTAAAGAGTGGAGTCGGTGCCTGAATTCTTGATTAGCGGGGGTTGATCGGTGGCATTGAGAAGCAGCCATATTGGGAAAAAACGAAACGGAGGAAAATAGTGAAACTGTGCAATATTGTAATTTGGAGCAGAGCGAAAATCATATGGATTTTCCATGACCTTTGGAAAAACTGAAGAGTTTTCCACGCAACGGGGAAAGCTAGTTCTCGGATAAAATGCGAAAATCTCAGGGATTTTCCATGTGAAAGTGAAAATGAAAAAGTGGGAGAAATGCGAAAATCGGTAGGATTTTCCGGGAACGAAAGCGATGATCTAAAAGCGGAAGCGATTAGGGCGAAAATTATCAGGATTTTCCCGGAACTGTAGGAAATTAGTGGAAAACGATATTTTGAGATCAGATTGGCTGAAGTTGAAAAGTAGAGAAAAGATAACGGCCAGTAATTCCAGGTGCAAGAGGCAAGGTTGGAGATGGATTCTGTACGTATAGAATGAAAAATAGCGGAGTCGATGTGATAGTAGTAGTAGTTGCTGCTTTTCGATGTTTACGAAGGTGCACATGAAGATTGACTAAAAGTTGCGTTTCTTTCCATTTCAGATGGAAGAATCCCGTCCAGTGCCACCCTTCAGGTGCAACATGATAGAGACGAGCAAGCTTGCGAAGGAGTGGAGGTCCTGGAAGGAGTCACTAGAATGCTACTTCGCGGCGTATGGTATAACCGACCAGCAAGTTATGAAGGCGAAGCTACTGCATCTTGGTGGACCAGCGTTGCAGACCGTATTCAAGAACCTGAAGGAACGGGACCACATGCCGGCAGTGTCACTAGTGCCGAAATGGTACGATGTGGCAGTTGACAAGCTGGACGAGTTTTTTGAGCCTCGCCATCAGACTACGTCAGAACGCCGGAAGCTGCGACAGCTGAAGCAAAAATCATGCGAAAGATTTGCCGACTACATAATTCGACTGAAACAACAAGCTTCGGAATGCGGTTTCGATCGATATGGGTATGAGATCGGCAGTACCTTGACGGAGATCTACCTCACAGATGCTGTGGTAGAAGGCTGCACCTCCAACAAAGTGAGAAGAAGGATTCTACTCAAAGATCTACCTTTCGCCGAAATTGAAGCCCTAGGAATCTCTCTGGAGGGCGTGGATCAGCAGACAGAGCAAGACAGAGGAAACAAGCAGAGAGATGTTTCGGTGAACTTCAAACCCATTCGAGGCAAAGCGTGCTACAACTGCGGTCGGGTAGGTCATGTGGCCGCATCAGCGGCGTGCCCAGCTCGTGGGAAGCAGTGCAGAAACTGTCAAATTTGCGGACATTTTGAGAGACTATGCCGTAAACGAAAACAACCACCCCCATCGGAGCAGGTAAGCAAACAGGTTCGGGTAGTAGAGGATGAACCGCGCCCGAGTCCGGTTGAGCAGGGATGGCATTCCGCACTGAAAATGTGCACAGTGCAGCTCATTTTCATATTAAAAACGCACACACTTGCACTCACACTGAGGAGCATGTCATCCCTGCGGTTGAGGACGGAAATGTTAAGGAAGAGGCTGGACAGGACAAGATATTTTACGCTTTCTATTCCGGAAACGAAAGCAATGTCATCCCGTGCGTCGTCGGCGGTATTGAACTGGAGATGTTGGTAGACTCCGGCGCGGACGCCAATCTGATCAGTAACGTGTCATGGTGCAAGTTGAAGGAAGAACGTGTGCAGGTGGTGTCTTATACCAAAGGAAGCAACCGGGTCCTGAAAGCGTACGGCAGCGACAGACCGTTGAAGATATTGGGTTCCTTCGTGGCAGAGATAGCTCTAGGTTGGAAAACGCCGAACGCAAGCAAAATTTCTGGTAGTCGAAGGGGGACAGCGTTGTCTGCTCGGTGATACTACTGCGAAGAGATTGGGGATCCTTAAAGTAGGATTGGATATTAATCGAGTCGATGCCCCAACCGCACCGTTCACAACCATCAAGGGCATAAAAGCATTCATTCACGTCGACCCCGATGCGGTTCCCGTGTTTCAACCCATGCGTCGACTGCCGCTGCCCCTGGAAACAGCTGTTAACAGGAAATTGGACCAATTACTTCAACGCGATATTATTGAGCCAAAAACAGGACCTACAAGCTGGGTGTCCCCACTTGTTGTAGTTGGAAAGGCGAATGGCGAAGTTCGATTGTGTCTCGATCTTCGTCGCGTCAACGAAGCGGTCATGAGGGAACATCATCCCATGCCGGCGGTGGATGACCACATTGCGCGGCTCGGTCGTGGTACAATATGGAGCAAACTGGATATTAAAGAAGCGTTTATGCAGATTGCATTAGCAGAGGAATCCAAGGATATCACTACGTTCATTACCGGACGAAAACTATTTCGCTTCAAACGCTTACCGTTCGGACTGGTGACAGCGCCGGAACTCTTTCAAAAAGCGATGGACGAGATTCTTTGCGGATGCGAGGAAGTAGCTTGGTATTTGGATGACGTCATCATCGAAGGGAAGGACATCGAGGAGCATGATGCTCGTTTGAATGAGGTAATGTAATGTTTGAGAAATGTTTGAATAATAAAGTTCGCTTGAATTCGATTGACTAGAGCTAATTTATTTATTCCTCAAGAGAATCTTAACGAAATAAATCCATTGTTTCAGGTGTTGTCTCGATTCAAGAGTCGTAACGTTGCTCTCAATTGGAAAAAATGTTTGTTTAGAGTTACCGAGCTTGAGTATCTGGGTCATCAAATCAGCGAAAAGGGGATTAGTCCGTCGGAAACGAAGATTCAAGCCTTATTGTCTTTTCGAGAGCCTCAAAATGAACAAGAACTTCGCAGTTTCCTCGGCTTGGCCAACTATATGAATAAGTTCATACCAAATCTGGCCACAATTGACCAACCTTTGAGGAAGTTGCTGTCGAATGGACGAAATACCAAGCTGATTCCTTTAGTATGGTCAAGGCAGCATTAAGCAATGTGCAAAATTTAGGGTTCTACAGACTGGAAGACAGAACGGTGGTCATCGCAGATGCTAGCCCACATGGGCTAGGAGCGCTGTTGATCCAATATAATAAGGATAATGAGCATCGTGTGGTCAGCTTTGCCTCCAAATCCCTGACAGAAACTGAGCGCAGGTACTGCCAGACAGAGAAGGAAGCGCTGGCTATAGTATGGGCAGTAGAACGTTTCTAATTTTACTTGCTTGGGAGAAGTTTTGACATCTTGACTGATTGCAAAGCATTGTCGTTTTTGTTTGCAACACGCTCTAAGCCCTGCGCGCGAATCGAACGTTGGGTTCTGAGGCTCCAGCTGTTTGACTACAGGGTAGTGCACGTTGCAGGTGGCTGATTCTCTTTCTCGCCTGGCAACATTGAATGCTTCATCGTTTGACGTTAATGAAGAAGTGATACTCAGGGAAGTGACTATGTCAGCTCTTGCTTCGTCGGCACTAACATGGAAGGAAATCAAGGAAGCTGCCCTTTCAGATCCCGAAACATTAAAAGTTTTGGAGTCATTGACGAACGGTGAGCAAGACAGTATTCCGATTGAGTATAGGGTCCTGGTGAATGAGCTGTGTCAGTTTGAGGACGTGCTGCTACGAGGGGATCGCATTGTCGTACCATAAGCCCTAAGAGATAGGGTTTTATCGGCGGCTCATGACGGTCACCCGGGAATCACCATGATGAAGAATCATTTGAGATCGAACGTTTGGTGGCCGAAGATAGATTCCGATGTGGAGAAATATGTGAAAAGTTGCAGAGGTTGCACGCTTGTTTCTGCCCCTGATCCACCAGAAGCAATGGTTCTTAGTCAACTACCCTCATATCCATGGCATTGGCGGTTGATTTTCTTGGTCATCGATTACTATTCTCGGTTCATGGAAGTATGCGAGATGGAGACTACTACTTCTAACGATGTAATAAGAGAATTGGCAATCATGTTTGGTAGATATGGAATGCCATCCTACATAGAAGCGGACAATGCTCCTCAGTTCAGTGCTGATTGTGCGGAGATCAAAGAGTTCTGCGAGTCAACGGGGTTCAGGATTTTAAACGCCATCCCGTATTGGCCACAATCAAACGGAGAAGTGGGGGGTCGTACACAAATGACGTCACGCCCTTAGGGGGGGAGGGGGGTTTTGCACAACGTGACGACCCTTACAAAACAATATTGAGGTTCCATACAAAAAGTGTGACGTAGGGGGGAGGGGGGGTTCAAAAAGGTCGATTTTTGCGTGACATAATTTGTGTATCACCCCTGGAGCGGCAGAATAGGTCTATTCTTAAGCGACTCCGAATTGCACAAGAGTTGGGACTGAACTGGAGCAAAGAATTGCGTGACTATTTATTGACCTACCATCTACTGGAAAATCACCTGGAGAACTGATGTTTGGAAGACGAATTAAAAGCAAGGTTCCGTCCATAATGATCTTCCATGAGGATGGTTCCGTTCGAGAACGAGACGCCGTTGTGAAAGAGAAAGGTAAAGATTACACTAAATTCTGTTTTTACGCGATTTTTTGTTCCGCGTAACAAAAATCGTGTAAAAAAAGTTTTCAAAAATTTTTTTATCGGATCATCCTAAAATTTTGACAGGGTATCAAGGATGATAAGAGAGATCTCTGATAGAAATTTGAGTCCCGTCGGAAGTAATTAGCGACCAGGAGAGAAGAATCTATCCAAAAGCACATCGCGTAATTTCGAGAAAATCGTGTAAAAAAATCGTGTAAAATAAAACCGCGTAAAAAAAGATCGTGTAAAAAAAGAATTTAGTGTATTCCGATAGAAAGCGGAATGCCAAGCAATCTAAACTGCAAGAGGGTGACGTTGTTCTAGCGAAGCGTATGCGGAAGAACAATAAATTGGATACTAACTTCAGTAACGAGGAGTTCATCGTAAAAAGAAAAGAGGGACTAGATACAATCATCAAATCCTCAAAATCGGGGAAGGAATACCGACGCAGTTCAGCACACCTCAAAAAGGTGTTGGGTCATGATCAGAAGGATCTTGATGATCATTCTTCGACGGTTGCTGTTCCTAAAAATGATTCTTTATCGATGCAGAATGATGATTCTTCATCTGAAAAATATCCTTCTATAGAAGATTAAGGAAAGTTCCAAGCAAATATGATGATTATATCCCGCATTAAAGTTTTAAGCTACGTTGATTACACTCGGATAAATATGAGTTAAATAAAATAAGATAAACCTAATTAATAACGCATTTTATTCCAAGGGGGGATTGTAGTATATTACATCTATCTTTCCCAAATAAATTCTTACCTGAAACATGTGACAACCTTTAAGAGATTCTACCTTGTTTAGATGAGAGCGTAGTAGTGAGAGCATAAACATGAACACGGTGGACTTAGGCTTGGGAAGGGATTGATTAAGTGACAGCAGAGACGAAAGCACGCGATTCTACAAGGACAAGCCAAAGGTCATCGATGAAGTGACAAACAGACTATCAGTGCGCGAAAGCCGTCGGCAATAAATTTGCACGGCTCGGAAGATCGCGGGCGGAGTGAAATTTCCGCCGGTGGTAGTGCTTCCGAAGAAGAAAAGTCTGGCCAGTGCCAGTGAATGTTTCCGGCGCCATCGCTGCAACAGTGGCGCGGTACGTGGTGCGACAAGCAGCAAGGAAAGCGCGGCGCCATCGCGAGGAAGAGCGCACCTAAAGGCGAAGACATCTTGGACGATCAATAGGACGGACCCAAGGCGCTATCTTCGAAGCGAAGGAGCCCAGCGGAGGACGCACATCTTATTTGTTGGGAAGTATAGTGCATGTTGGGTGGTAATTGCATGTGGATGTGGCAAATAAATGATTGAAGTGCATGAGAGTTGCCTTTCTTGATTTGGATCATAGCCCTGAGGTGTCCGCTAGTGAATTTTGTCTCGGTGTTCGTGGGATCTGTTGGCTTGTTTGGTCCTCTCAGGTCGTTTCTCCCCTCGCTGCTATCTACTTGTCGTCGAGTAGTCAAACTGTCTCTCGAGGTCGCGATAATTGTGGAACGTCGAGTCGATCGCAAGTGTTTTGGTGCAAGTGAAAGTGCTGTGCAGTGTGTGATTTTGATTGATTGCGCTTATCGTAGTGAATCGCAGTGCAGCGCCGTGATTAAATAGTTATCAATGGCCGATCTTCGCGCCCTTGGTAAGAGTGAGCGACGTGTATTGAATACGCTGGAAGGACTGGAGAATTTCGCTCGAAGGTACGATCCCAGCCAGGACGAACCACAAATTGCAGTGCGCCTGGAATCTCTAGAAGCAATCATCAAGGAGTTTACGTGATTCGGGAACGAACAGAGCTGCTAACGGACGACAACGCTGAGGATGAGGACGACAAGGATGTCCAAGTGCGCGAAAAGGCCAACCTGGCGACGCTTACCGAGTTCGAGGAGCGGTATTTTCGCTTAAAGGCCAGTCTCACATCGAAGCGAGCTCCCCCACCACCAATCGCGACGACGTCCGGAATCGGTCAACCTGGTGATCGGTCGGAATCCTCTTTTTCAAAGATGAAGCTACCAGAGATTCGCCTTCCGTCGTTTGGTGGGAGGATTAAGGAGTGGGTCCCGTTTCGAGACAGCTTTTACAGCCTGATCCATGAGAACAAGCAGCTCAACGACATGGACAGGTTTAGCTACTTGAAGTCAGCTCTTTCCGGAGAAGCGTTGCAGGAGATCGAGTCTGTGGAGCTTTCAGCTGCAAACTACAGCGTGGCTTGGAAGGCGCTGGAATCCCGCTACGAGAACAAAAAACTCATAGTGAAGGCACACCTCGATGCTCTTTTCGCCGTGGAAGGCATGAAACGCGAAAGTTACGACGGCTTGAGCATCCTAATCGGCGGGTTCGAGAAAAACCTCCAGATGCTGCAGAAGATTGGAGAAGACACCGCTGCGTGGAGCACAATTCTGGCGTACTGCAATGAGATTCCCTGTTTGGTTAACTGCTATATATCCCCAGAACACGTGGATCATAGTGCTACTCTAAGTCTGAAGAATTTTTGTATCTTGGAAAACCTGTATAAATGGTGTTAAAGATTTCTGGTTTTAATAAAAAGTCTGTATGATTTTTCGTTCCTTCCAAAGGCTGCAAAAAATGATGAGTTGGCAAGCAATTGATAACTTTGTTCTGTGAGTAAATTCTAACCCGCTAAGCAGATTATCCCAGTTGGGATGTCAAACCACAGCGAAGACAAAAGTTCAGCTTCCATTGAAAAGTCGGTTTGCAGTTTCCCGAGGCACAATTATTGTTCCGCTTGAACAACTCTCTTCCCATAGAGCGTTGAGTTGGAGTAATAATTTCTGAATCGTTCACGCTTCGTCCATCATTCACCCGACCCGGCAGCAGTTTGTTCGTCCGAGCCCTAATGACTTTCGGATAAATCGAATATTAACATTTTCATACTTTTTTTCGGTAGGTTTTCCTCGCCTCGGTCAGTCAGTCGTTGATGGAGACGAGACCGATCATACACTTAATGAAGTGTGAAATTGGTTCATACCGAGCGGCGCGGGATTTACGACGAAATGAAAAACTGTCAAAAATTTTAGTCTCTCCTCCGGCCTGGGGCGCGATGAAATCGAAACTTTTGCAGAATTCTGTATCCGATGCCGCATTTCTGTTTAATTGGTATGGAGCTGTATTTTTTTTATCAGCCGAATTTCCACAAATAAATCTATTCGATGATTTTTTTCCTCGAAAGGAGCCGCAATCCCCAATTAGTGGCACGCTTCCTCCCCGAAGGCGTGCGCGTGGATGTGGAGAAAAAATAATAATATAAAATAGGAATGGTTTGTTTTGCCTTGGGAGTAGGTTGACCTTCGCGAGGAATGCAAATAAAAACCACTCACCCCGTCCGTTGATGTCACGCTCGGGTAGCTTGAGCTCGTCGCCTCCCAGAACGATCCGGTAGGGGATGTGTAGGTTGGTTGCCAGCGCTAGCGGTAGTGCCCAGTTGGAATCTGAAACGGAGAAGGACCATTGGTTAGAAGAAAATGACAACTTGTTGATACATTGTATAAGTTTCATTATCATTATTATTATTATTATTATTATTATTATTATTATTATTATTATTATTATTATTATTATTATGGGGTGTATAAAACACCGCTAGCCATGATGGTCTCCAATAGCGGAAGGTCCGAAAGAGCTTGAAACTATTGAGAAATCATCATGTCTACAGGTCGTAAGCCCTGATAAAGTGTGGAACGTTTTGATGGCTGTGATCCCTGACCATCATGTCAAAACCCAGGGATACCCAAGTGACCATACTGTTAGGGTGTAGGGGTTGCATGTGTGAGGCGCATATATTGACAGGCATTGCTATGGACCGTTAGGGCTGAGTAGGGTCGAAGAATGGATCTACGATTGCTGAATTATACTGAAAAACTCGTGATTCAGCAGTGGTGGCACCGCTTTCCGCTTTTGTTCGGCCTTGGTGGTTTGTGTGGGGTGATGCGTGTCGGTGTGTGTGTGCTTTGTGTGTGTGGTGCTTACGGTTTCAGCAGGGTGGTTACTTGGGTAGTGTGGGATAATTGGGTTTGGGACTGAGGGGGTCGTCGTTGATAAGGCCGACATCATTGAGTGCTCAGTGTTGGCGGTTGTATTGGTGACGATTTCTTCAGCCTTAAGATCTCATTTATACCACGCACAGATTTTTGGGAAGAGGGAGTACTTTGTAATGCAAGAGAGGGACTTAAACTCTGCGTTACGGGCTGGGCGAGGTCATGCAGATAGACTCAACCCAGGTGACCGTGCGGCTCGGACAGTGATGCATGAATGAGTGCGGTGTGGGTGAGGTGCGCTGCCCTGTGGGTGCAGTTGAGTCCGGGTTGGAGTGGAAAGAGACCCTTCTCTACTCTAGGTCGGGTTCGGTTGTACGGGCGTGGTAGTGTTTGTCTTATTTGTGCCGTGTTGTGCGTGATTTGCGGCTCGAGCTGTGTGGTTACTTGGGAAGTATTGTGCTCTGTAATCTAGATTTTGGTTTTAAGGTGAAGCTAAGGCTGGGCTGTGCCTCGGATTTGTTGGGCGCAGGTCGGGAGAGCTGGTGGCAGTTTGTGCTGGGGGGTTTACTCGATTGGTTATTCACTGATGGTGGCCAGTCGATCGACTTATCGGCGCTGCCTGTCATTTGGTTCTTGGGGTTTGTGCTCTCGAGGTTCGGGGCGTTGCTTCGTTGTATCTTCGCTTTAATACTATTATTCCTTGTTTGATTTAACTGACTGTTTTCTACAGGCGTTTAACTCATTCTATTTCATAGATTGCCAAATTTAAGGGTAATGGTTCAATAGGGTGTTAGCTATCAGAGTGGATTAGAACGAGTTGGCGCCTACAATACACCAACACTGACACACACACTCCAATACTTACACGCACACATGCACCTACAACTAGCTGTAAAAGACCAGTGGGCGGGACAATGGTGCCTACCCAACAGTTGTAGGTGGGGTGTTTGGCTTAGCTACATGACTTGGTCCGGCAAGCCCATAAACATCAATTGGTAGACGTATTGCCTAGTGAAAAGACAACGCAGATGGGCGAAAGCCAGGGGATGCGTTGATAATAGCAGAATAGCAGAATAGCAGAATTATTATTATGGGGTGTATAATTTTATTGTTCATGTAAGTTTAATTTATTGAGTTTAATAGTCATACTTTAAAAAGTAGAACAATATAGGGTAAAAGCCCCCTTCTTCGGCCTAGTACCTATATTTATCTCATTTTGTCTCAAAGACTAGAGATGTGCGCCGTCGAGATTTATTACTTCACGCCGCCGGATGTTTTGATTTTCCAGCACGCCGCCAGCTTAAAACTCATCATGCCGCCGAACTTAGAATTTCCTCAATAATCTTCAGAAAATAATCGATTTAAGTTTAAACGCTCCCAAAATGAATGCATGTCATTATTGTCATTCATTGCCGAATAAACAAAATATTTCGTTCAATGATCCTGTTGAGATTTTAGTTACTTTTTAGTCACTTACATATCATCATAAAAAAAATCCTAGAAAAAAATCATATTCTTCACACAAGGTGTAAAAAGCATGCATGCTTTTCCCCGCGTGACGTCATAACGACGTTCGTTTATAATTGAGGGGGTTAGAAGCAAAAGGGTGTAAGTGACAAAAACCAACTTTCGAGTAAATTAGGTTTAAAATTTTTCACCAATTTTTCATTCCATACAAAATGTGAGGAATTTCAAAATCAACCCAATTTTTCTCCGATTTATTATAAGTTTTTTTAATCATCGTAAAAATAATCTTAAAAAAGTTCCTGAAAGTTTGAAATCTGAAGAATTTTTTTATATGCTCAGCTCAAAATCGACAAAATGGCACTTACACCCCTTTGCATCTGGGCCCCTTAATTCAGGTTCTAATAATTCAATTCATGCCATAACTTAAGAATTATTTAGGCAGCGTTTATTGCGTAACGCTAAAATTGATATTTTTTTGCGACCCCCCTCCCCCTCCGTAACGCTTTTTTGTATGGAAATCCAAAATTTTTTGTATGAGCCGTAACGCTTGGCCATACTTCTCCCCTCCCCCAAGAGCGTTACGTAATTTGAGGACGACCCCTTATGGATTTTTATTTATTTATTATGGAACGTTTAATTGTCTGGCGCACTATATACGAGTGCGCAATTACAAGTTACTACACTAAAACCTCAATTTATGCACATGGCTGGGGGTGTATAATTTTAAAAAGGCATAAAATGAGAGGAATTTGTGCATAAATTAAGTTTGGGCTTTAATGAGGGAATCTAGTTCGTGAGAACAGGTCTTGCTCGTGTACATTTGAGGTGGGGCTAAGGGGGTTTCCATAAAGTTCCCAGAGAACCCAGAAAAGGGGGTTCCAGGGGGTTCAGGGACGTTTCAGGGGTTTGTTTCTCCCTTAAACTCCCTCGGACCCCATGTAACGCACCTGAGACGCTCCGAAATCCCCGAAAACTCCTCCGTAACGCTTCCGTAACGCCTCTGAATCCCGCCGAAAATGCTCTGAAATTTTTCGAAATGCCTCGAAAATCCCCCTAAAACCCCCTCGGACCCCATGTAACGCACCTGCGACGCTCCGAAACCCCCGAAATCTCCTCCGTAACGCTTCTGTAACGCCTCTGAATCCCAAACCTCAAAATTCCTCTTAATAAGACGCTCCGAAACCCCCGAAAACGCCTCCGTAAGGCCTCTGAATCCCGCAAAAAAAAGCTCTGAAACTCCCTGAAAAGCTCTGAAACGCCTCCGAATCCCACTTGCACCCCATTTAACGCACGTGAGATCCTCAGGAACCCCCGAAAACGTACCTGTAACGCCTCCAAACCCCGTCGAAAATCCTCTGAAACTCTCTGCAATGCTTTCGAAAACCCCCTCAGACCCCCGAAAACCCCCCGGAGATCTCCTGGTACCCCGCGGAAACCCCTTGGAAGCCCCTGAAACTCCCCTGTGACTTCCATTTGCTCATCCTTATAAACACCCTTTAGCCGCCGTTGCAATTGTTACCGTCATTATTAAATATTCTTATGCACAATATTGGTTCTGAGTAGCTTTCCCTCAATTTATGCAGGTCATATAAAAGGTACATAAATTAAAAAGTGCATAAAAATAGCATGCATAAATTGAGGGTTTAGTGTATTTACATTCTCATATGCAAAGTATAATTTGTTAAAATGTTTCGCTATATGAGATGTAAAAGAGCGAAATATTGAAATCTCATTTTTAACGCCGACGCCACCGACGACCCAAAGTGATGTTTTAACCGCGGCGCACATCTCTGCCGAAGCACCAAAGCAAGCATCACAGCGGTGCCAGACATCAAGAAACAAGTAGTTAATTGAATGAGATTTGGTCACTACAAATACGATGTTTTTTCAATCAGAATATGGTCGTTTCTTGATTTAACCGTTATGTGGCCGGCAAACTTTTTGCTTTTTTCTACACCGTGAATTTTAAATGGGTGCTGGGTACCCGGGTACCCTGCCGGCCATATAAGGGTTAACATCTCCAACGCCATTTCTTTCAAAATATTTGGTTTGGTTTTCATCTAAACATGCTGCTACCGCTCAAGCTTTACGAACTATCATCCAGTTCGGCAGCACTGGCCAATCAGCTGTGAATGTATGCGAGTGCAAAACGTGGGGAGCGAGCATAGACAATTCGTCGCGCCGCACATTGTTGTGACTTCTCCTTTGCGAGAAAGAAAAACAATCACAATGAAACTCCTGCTAGGGAAAGGAAGTGTGTTGGTGAGTGCAAGCAGAATGCTCTACGCTGAGAAAACGAGAATGTGGTTGGTGATTTGCTGTACATACGGTTGGGATGAATATATGGACCCGCCAGTGAGATGAAATTTTATGCTGTGCTGAAGATAGGTACGAGTGGCTCGCGATTTGTGATCGCAATTAAATCAAATATAAGGTACCAAAAAAAAATTCTTAAAATCTGAAAAAAAATCATAGTGGCTCAGAAAAAGGTGCCCTTTCGTATAAAATCAAAAAATCAATACATTTTTCCAAATTTAAAAACCCAATTGCAGGAATTGGGTAGGAAAACTACTGAGCAGTCAACCGGTAGTGATTTCTCCGTATTTTGGTGTTTTTTAGGACTAAATTGTTGTTCTCATTCCAGCCTTAATCAGCCGCGATGGATTCACGGAAATGTGTTGTTCCGGGGTGTAAAAATCGAAGCGGATCAGGATCAGCTACTTTATTTTTTCCGGTTCCTGCTAAAAGCAACAAAGTAAGAAGTGGTGCGTTTTCATGGAACTAGGTGGAGAACGAGACGAAAAAATATGCAAAGCACACTTTCGGGATAGTGATTTTATCACATGTAAGTATCACATATCAGCGCCAAATTCCGAGAATTATGACAGAATGCTGTTGATATTATAGACTCACGCCGGAAAGTGAAGGACACCGTGGCCCCATCAAGATGTTTACCGGATAAGCCCCCGTTTGTAAGGCAGAACGGGTATTGCTGTATTCCTACATGCAAAAGTAAAATGCTGAGATCTCTTCTACCGTTTCCCGCATGGAAGAACCTGCGCTCCCATAAGCAATGGAAAAAAGCTCTACATTTACCGGAAACTGAAGCCACAGCGGTATTGAGGATTTGTCCAAAACACTTTCAACCAACTGACTTCGTTACATGTAGGAACTAATATATAAGAACAAGAATGTATGTTTAGTTCATGTGACTAATGGTCAATGTTTTTTTTCTTTCAGTGAAATCATATTATCTGAGGCCCCACGCAATACCCAGTTTACGTGTACAGCGCTTGGTGAAATGTCCTCGAAGGCGAATTCCGAATGTAACAGCTGCTTCCGCACAGCTGGAGGATCATTCTTATTTTAAAGATTGTTTTGTACAACGAAGCAATCGTATCTGTTCCGTCGTTGGATGCAAATTGCGAGTTGGAAACAGTGTTCATTTACACACTTTTCCGAAGGATAAACATCGCTACAAAGAATGGAAAAGAGTGTTACGAAGTGCAAAACAACCATCATCGAATGCTAGAGTATGCAGCAAACATTTCACTAAAACCCGATTTAATCCACTTATGGTGAACAGAACATTTATTGAAATTATTGTTGTATTATTTGTATTTAACATATTTATATCGTGCTATTGACTAAAAGTTCTGGAAAATATGATGGATTTGGCATCTAGAGGATTGGTTTCCAAAATATCATCATGGACTATGGGCTTAACTACCAGAAATGCCAGACACTTCCTAGAATCTTGTATGGAATGTTTAAAAAATAGCTTACATATTCTGGAATATTGTATCTTTTATTAACTGCCAAAAGATCTTGAATCGATTAATAAATGGATAAGAAAATCACCGAGATACACTTTGTCTAATATCTCTTAATCAGTCGATTAAATTAGCTCCGAAGTACTTGGTATTCATGGTTATGGTGTAGAAAGGACAAAAATGATATATCTACTAAGTTAATCAGTTTTGGCATTAGCTAGTTATTGTGGCTGTCTGGTTCTTGCATTTTCCCACAATATTTTAATTCAAAGCTTTCATTTAACATATTGTTAGTTTTCATAGAATTCCTGTTTATTTGTAATTTGTTATTTATAATTTTGTTGAAAACAATAACCTGCTATAGTATACACTATATATGAGGTCAGCATTATTTATTGAAAAATAATTTCCCATATAATGGTCAAAAACTCATGCAAGATAACAAGTGAATATAATAATAAAAAAAATAATAATTTATTGAAATACTCTTCGTAAGATATCTCAGTAATCAAATGTCGAATCGAAATAAATTTCGGGGCCTTTTCCTTGGATATTGCAGCTTTCATTTGGTGCTAAGAGAACCCAAATCGGTTGACAGTTAGCTGAGATATTTATTATGGTACCCTTGATCAAAAATCTCTCAAAGAGTTAACATGTATTTCTCCCAAGTAAATACTCTTTGAAACATATCTCGGTAACCAAATGTCCAATCCTAATGAAATTGTATAGGATTCTACTAGAATGTTGTAGCTTTCATTTGGAGCCAGGAGAACCGAAATCGGTTGACAGACGGCTGAGATATTTATTATGATACACTTGACCAAAAATCTTCAAAAGTTTAGATGTATGACTCATAAGTACTCTTCGAGAGATATATCGGTAACCAAACGACCAATCGGAAAAAAATCAATAGCGTTCTACTAGGATGTAGTAGCTTTCATTTGCTTCCAAGAGAGCTCAAATCGGTTGACAGACGGCTGAGAAACGTGCGTGACTTTTTTTTGTAACGCACATACACACACACTCACACACACACACACATACACACCTACACACACACATACAGACATTTGATCAGTTCGTCGAGCTGAGTTCATTGGTATATGAGACTCGGCCCTCCGGGCCTCGGATCAAAAGTCGGTTTTTCGAGCGATATTTACACCTTTCTTATGGGTGTAAGATAGGTAAAAACAGATTATGTTTAAAGATTCTAATATATTTTCTCAGGTTTTCCTAGAATTGCCTTTCCGGGAAATGGAGCATTCCGAAAAATGGTTTTCCGGGAAATGGGTTATTCCGGAAATTGTCTCTCCGGGAAATGGGGAATCCGGGAAATATTATAGAACCACATTTGGGAATTGCTACTCATTTCCATAGGTGTTCCATTGGTCCGATTTGTCGAGAACCGGGGCACACGTTTTGCAAAATTGAAGGCGACCTTCATCTTCATGCTCATTGGATGTCCTGAGTAGTAGTTCAGAAAAACCTACCCGACGCAATTGCCATTCCGTTTTTATTGTGCGGTTCTCTTGGTGTACCAGCAGCATATCGTATCGAGGAACGGTAGTCTGCTGTTTTCCTCCCTTTCGTTGAGAACATCTTCAACCTTTTCGAGTGGAAGTGCTAGAAACAGGTCACCGATGTATTTTTTCAGGAACGGGATCACGACAGCGTTGGCGGCAACGGCATTATCGAGAAGGTCTTCCATCACGTACTCCGCAGTAATCAGCGGAAGTGGGTTTCCCATTGCGGTACCGAAGATTTGCTGGTACAGGTATTCTTCGATATAACGTACCCTAGATATAGCGTACCCTCGATATAGCGAATTCGATATAACGTACATTTTGCTTCGATATAACGTACAACATTGAAAAATTTTATTTTTCCTACGAATAAATCTTAGATAAACTACGAAATCACTCAAATCAATGTTTTGTTGCAGCATTAGCCTTGTTACAAAGAATTAGCACAATTTGGGGGAAAATAGTGTACGTTATATCGAAGCAAAATGTACGTTATATCGAAGCACAAAAAACGAAATTACTTTTTCGTCAAAACTTAAGTTATTCATTGTTGGTTTTGTGAATATCACCGAAATCATTATTTGAGATTAATTTCACGTCGAATACATCAATACTAACATAGAAAATATTAAATTCTTCTCTGCTTCGATATAACGTACACTTCGATGTAACGCACAAAGAGAAAACATTTTTGTAAGTTATATCGAAGAGTACCTGTAGTACCTACGTCCTTCGAACATGAAATAGCTGGCATCTATACAGAAGTCTGCTGCTTCCCAGAACAAATTAGCGTGTTTTACTTGATCTCGTCCCAGAGTTTAAAGATGCTTTGCTTCATGAGGCTTTTGGGGATGGACGGGAAAAGTGCTACCACGTCAAACGAGACAAGGATGTATCTTTCCGGAAGTTCGATCGAATTGACGTAATCGCAGAAGGAATAGGAGTCCTTGATGTTGTACTTGCTGACGATAGAGTTCTGTAACACCTTCGCGACGAATTTGGAGAGCTCGTACGTCGATGCGGTCATGCACGGTACAACAGGTCTCAGTGGTAGGCCAGGTTTGTGTGCCTTGGGCATGCCATAGATTTTAGGACATACTGCTCGGTAAGTCTTCAGCCTCGATGCGTGATATGGGTCCACCAGTTTGAGATCCTGGAGTCGTTTCACGATGTTGTTGTTCCGGTTCTGGAACACGTTCATCAGGTCTTTTGTTGCCCGTCGATACGTTTTACTATCCTCCAGAAGACTTTTCATCTTTGACGTGTAGTTTAAAACAGAAACTCTGAACCGACATTTGGACGTTCCACAGAAAGACACTGGACGAAAAATCTGTAAAATTCGGTGAAAATTGAAAAGTTTGTAATTTTGTAATTTTGTCTAATTGATTTAATAAATAATCTTTTCCCAGAGTCCCAGAAGAAGTTCCCAAACGGACCGAAACGTCGGACAAGATAAAATAGCAGTATTTTTATTTTTGTCAAGACTGGTAAGCCCAAGGGTAAGCCATCCTCCGAGACTTTATCCTCTTTAGCCGATTAAAATCTGTTCAGAATCTATGCCAATTTTAATCCAAAGGTGTTGCTCACTAGCTCACTAGGCTACCAAAAATTCAGACTGGAGCTAATAAAAGCGGTGCATCTAAATTTACAATGTTCAAACAATGCTCGAACCAGACATCCGATTTTTTTGCTCTGTTAGCACGTGCAATTAAATGTTTATGAACTCCGACCGCATTTATTTTGTGTGCCGACTTAAGTGCGTTCGGTAACTTTCTTCTTTCGCATATCTACTCTTGAACCAACAGAGCAGCCAGTATCCAAAGTAGGTACCTACCAGCCAGATACAGTATATATGGCGGCAATTCGATTTTATGCATATTTAATTTCACCGATTTATGATACTCTCTGGCTGTGTGGTATGTAGATAGAGGTACTTGGCCCGTTGAACCAAGAAATGGTGCTAGATGTCTACTATGCATGTGCGCTTTCGGTGCGTACGCGGCACGTAGGAGCAAATGAGCAAAAATTGTTGAATAAATAAATAGAAGACAATCACTAAAAAAAACTAAAGCAAAGGAGCTAGATATAAAAATTCAAAATGACAAGAAATCGATTGATTGTCTACACAGTTAGAATTAAAATGTAAATTTAAGTTTATTTTCATACACATATTTTTAGCATGAAAATAAACTCAAAAATACATCGCGTTGAAAATTAAAATGAACTCAAACCAAAGGATGGTCGTGTAAATTTAAATGACGTTTATTTTTACATAAACCATATCACGCGCCACTTGTGTTGTGTTTTGTTCCATTCCCAATCGTTCCTATGATTCAGAGGTTTTTCCTTCTCCCGGCGATCGGAAGCAGCAGAAACATAAACACATACTACACTGAAAGACGGCTTGCGGTTGAAATTACTATTCTGAGGGTCAATATAAATACACAACACCACTAAATTTGTGCAGACTGATTTTCGTTTCATTTCAACAGATTAATGTTTTCAATTTTACCATGGACTCGAATAACAATTAAAAAAAGTTTCTGTTGGCAATTGGATTCGAACCAAGAACCTTGAGTTCACCTGACTCGCACGCTACCACCGGGCTATCGAACCGGTTGATATGAGAGGAAACAAAGCGCACTCAAGAAGCGTTTATGACTCGATGATCACGTTTTGCCATGGTAAATTTAAAAACATTTTTATGTTGGTCATTACCGCAAGCCGTCTTCCAGTGTAGATCATGCCGAAAATCATTGAAAGTAGTTTATTGAATTGAAATGCTTTTTCCATTTTAACAAAATTATTATCTTATTTACGAAATCTGGAAGTTAGCAAGTTAGCATAACTGCGTAGTTTCACGCCGAGGTGATGATTATCGAGGATGACGACGATGGCACTCTGCTGCGTTGCGGGTAGCTGGAATAACACAGGCTGTTTGTTAATTTTCAACCACAGTAGCTAAGTTCGCGTATCACATTCTGGACCAACTTATCAAATTGAACTTACCTGCAGATCTGCGGTCGTTGAATCTATATAATCGTAGCACTAAAACGAAGAATAGTCAAATCTTGGACCAGCTTTTTGCCTTCCTCGTACACTAAGTGTACTGGAAAGGCTATATGTTCACTCCAAAAATGACTTTTTGATAGAAGGCCCGGAGGGTCGAGTCACATATACCAATCAACTCAGCTCGACGAATTGAAGTGATGTCTGTGTGTGTGTATGTGTGTATGTGTGTGTGTGTATGTGTGTGTACAAATAATCTCACATCACTTTTTGCCAGTAAACCTCACCCGATTTTAATGACCAACGGTTCATTCGACGCGGAATCTGGTCTCATTGTTTCCTATTGAAAATGGTTCGAATCGGTCCAGCCGTTCCGCAGTTATGGCCATTTAGGTGTTCCGGATGGGTACCCCAGGCAGGAGCCAAATATGAAAACGCTACAAACCCATCCATGCGACACATCAAACTACGGCATTTTCGATAACTTGATGAATGGTAACCATGAAAATCAGTGTGTGGATTTTTATCGCGAACCACTGAATGGTCCATGCTCAGCAAGTGATACATTCGCGAATGTAACATTTCATGAACCAACATGCTCGGGAACGCTCCCCGAAATGCTGTTCATTCTCTTGCCCGGTTCGATACGAGAGCGCAATCAAGAGAGAAGATGCTCGATGACGCTAATGAAAGCGATGCATTCGGTAAGAATATTTTATTGCCATAATTCTTTTTTAATTGTGACTACACAACCTGCAACGTCATGAATACAGTTAAATTAAATAGTATTTCACGTTTTTAAAGCGAAAACGCATTAAATACTGATGAAAATAACGATTATTCACAGTTGCCCCAAGCCAACGATGAGCGATCATCGGTAAGTGTTACACTTAGCGATGCCCGCTCATCGCCGCAGCTTGTTTATATCGGAGTATCCTCTTTGTGTTCCTTCGTGAACCATGCGACTCGACGAGAGAACATACACCGCTTGGTAATTGAAACAGAACCAACAGAAGGGAAGAAAAACTGCCGAATGGTTCACTGATCACTTTTTCGTCCAAACACTGATGAAAATGGTCTCAGACCATATCTGAACCGGTAGTGTCCCGGAACCGGTTCCGGGTGTCCCGCCGGAAGTGGCCAAACATAAAAGTGAACAAAACCCATGCATGCGACATATAAAACCGCGGATTTTTTAATAACCTAATGAATTTTAGGCAGAAAAATGGTCTCAGGCCATATCTGAACCGGTTGTGTTCCGGAACCAGTTCCGAGTGTCCCACCGGAAATGGCCAAACATAAAAGTGAACTGAACCCATGCATGCGACATTTCAAATCACGGCTTTTTCGATAACATGATCAACAGTAAGCAGGAAAACATTCTCAGATCATATCGGAACCGGTAGTCTTCCAGAACTGGTTCCAGATACTCCGCTGGAAGCGGCCAGGTATAAAAGTTAACCAAACTCAAGCATGCGACATATCAAATGGTGGCTTTTTTGATATCCTGATGAACAGTAAGGAGGAAAATATTCTCAGAACATATTTGAACCGGCCGTGATCTAGAACCGGTTCCACGTATCCCGCCGGAAGTGGCCAAATATAAAAGTGAACTAAACCCATGCATGTGATATATCAAACCGCGGCTTTTTCGATAACCTTATGAACAGTAAGCAGGAAAATATTCTCAGAACATATCTGAATCGGTCGTGATCCGGAACCGGTTCCGGGTATCCCGCCGGAAATGGCCAAAGGAGAATCAACCCATGAATGCGACACATTAAATGACTTTTTAGGCAACCTGATGAACGGTTAACAAGAAAAAAATCATAGACCATACTTTGGAAAACCAATAGTGTGCCGAAACCGGTTCCAGGTGACCCACCGGAAGTGGTCATTTGGAACCAAGCGTATGCACGTAGTATATTAAATAACGTCTTCTTCGATAACGCGAAGAACGGTCAGCAAGAAAATAGTCTCAGGCCATATTTAAGACTACCGGTAGTGTTCCGGAACAAGTTTCGACTGTGTCGCCGGAACTGGCTAAATGCAAAAATGAACCATACTCATGCATGCGGTACATCAATTCGCGACTTTTTAGGAAAACTAAGTCTAAGACCACATCAGGAACAATCGGTACAATTCCGGAACTGGTTCTGGGTGTCCCACAGGAAGTGGTAAAATGCAAAAGTGATCCATACCCATGCATGCGATACATCAAATAAATCGTGTTGTTTAGATAACCTAATGAACATTAGCAATGAGATAGCCTCAGACTATATTTGGAAGACCCGGTAGTTCTCCGGAACTAGTTCCGGGTACCACATCGAAAGTGACCAACTGTACCATGTGGCACATCAAAACAAGACTTTTTCAATAACCGGAGGAACGGTTTGCTAAAAAATAGGCTCATACCATGCGTTTGGTGCTTCGCCAGAACTACGAAATAATAAAGGAATCAATGAAATAAATGCATTAAATTAATGCATGCTGTGCGGAAGCGATCTCAGCGAATCGCACTATTTCATATTCCTGAGGTGTAAACATACAGTAGGATGAGTCAACGTTGTATGGGAAAATATAAAATTTCTGCTCTGCTCTTACGTTGAACATAACGTCGGACTATGTGCTATCAAAAACACTGCTCGACAAAATTTTACAAAATTTGGTGTTATGGGATGAGAAAAAAAATAACAGGGGTTTGGCACCCTAGAAGTGTTATAGTGAAAGAATTTTTGAAAAATATTGGATCGGGTCTTCACAGTTCAAAACCGAAGTTTGTATGGAGAACTTGGGGTGTTCATTGGGGTGCATTGAAACGTGCCGTGCATATTTTTAGGCGTTTTCGGTATTTGGGTTAGTATCGTTATTGTCTAACGCCTAAATATATGCACAGCGCGTTCTAATGCACTTATCAATTGAACACCTCAAGTTCTCCATACAAACTTCGGTTTTGAACTGTGAAGGCCCGGTTCAATATTTTTCAAAAATTCTCCAAACCCCTGTTTTTTTTCTCATCTCATAACAAAATTTAGTGTTGAAAGGTGTACTGTTTGAGTCAATTCAATGATGGCTTCAAAAATGCTTGCTTTTCTTATAAAGTATCAGGATTCAGAACATTTTGGCTTACGTCGACGGAAAGATCGGAAATATTCGACGAGAAAGGCACTATCACCACTAGGTGGATTAATTTGGGTTTTTTTTACACGATTTCTACGCGCCGGCCATTTTTTACTACTAGCGGTGGTGAATTTGATTTTACACGATGATTGAAATTGGTGGTTTCATTCATTGAAAATTAAATGCAAATAAATGTATTCTTAAGGAAGATGATGAATTATGTATGCATTTTCGTGTTCCAAATATGTGCAGTTACTTTAACTCAATTTTCAATTGTTTTCGTGTTTCAATCAATGTAAATTCCAATGCTTCGTGATTTACATGCCATTGAAATTTCAACAGTTTTTGCTGTGTATGAAAAAGAGAAAAGATCAAAACAAAAACCCAGATTAATCCACCTAGTGGTGATAGTGCCTTTCTCGTCAAACAAGTATTCATCATATTTCCATTGACGTGTCGATATAGATTTTTATACTAAAAAAATACTTTTCGCCTGAATTGCGTGATTTTTTTTCGAAATGGATTATTCTAGAGGGGGCCAGGCCCCCTCTGGCCACCCCCTATTTACGCCAATGATAATAACCATTATTGGATTGAGAAACTTAATGATTGCATTTATTCTACAAACAAAATCAGTCCTATTAGTTGCCTGCTCACCACTTTCACTACCATCAAAGGCTGATCAATATGAATACGATAATTACAAGCTAGGGTGTGACATTTTTCACAAGCGTCAGATCATTTTGTCATATTGTCATATTTTTTACACCTGACCATTTCCGGTGGAACAGGAGCCGGTTTTGGAGCACTACCGGTAGTCTATATAGTGGTCTGATGCTATTTACTTGCACAACATTCGGCAGGTTAACGGAAGAGCACCGATTTGATCAGGATATCGACAAAGACGCAATTTGATGCGTTGCATGCATGAGTTTGGTTCATTTTTATATTTGGCCACTTCCAGCGGGACAGCCGAAACCGGTTCTAGAACACTACCGGCTCAGATAGGGTCTGAGACTATTTTCCTGCTAACCATTCATCAGGTTATCGAAAATATCGCGGTTTAATGTGTCGCATGTGTGGGTTTGATACACTTTTATATTTGGCCACTTCCGGCGGGAAACTTGGAACCGGTTCCGAAACACTACCGGTTCAGATATGGACTAAGACTATTTTCCTGTTTATCATTCGTCAGGATATCATAAATGCCGCATTTTGATGCTGGACCGATCCGAACCATTTTCTGGCCAAAGTCTACGGACCATACTAATTTCGGAAATTTTGTGTGGACAAAACTGGAGCAACATTTGAAAAGGGCATACAAGCATTGGTAAACAATGACTTCGCAAGTCGTCCTGAGCCCCCATCAACACACCAAACTAATACCGTTATCAGAAAGAGCAAACATCGATCTTGCGGATAATGGTGTTCGTTTGCGTGGTCGTACTGCTGGTAGACCTTTCGGAGACATTTTCGAAAAAAGCACCAGACCTCCTTCCACTTGTATTTTACTGTTTGAATCCTTTCCAAATGCTGCTCCAGAAAAGTCTTCGAAGGGGGATGGGTGGTGGTGAGGGAGCGGTCTGAGATTGCCAAAATTGTGTCTTCGTAGTTTATGGACAGCTCCATTTCATATATCTCAGGATGCTGATCACCTAAACAGATGGTATCTTTGGTTGTTGGGTAATTCTAGGACTCAACATATGGATTCATCGGAAAAGTTGTTACGTAGGCCAAGTGATTCCAGATGATAAGCCGTTTAAAAAGAAATTCCACACATAGATGGCGCTAGTGGTTATGAGCATTTGTAGCTGTGGACTTGTGAATCAAGCGGCAGGGATGGCATGCCGCGCAGAACCTGCGTCCATTTACGCTCATCTTCCACTGAAATTTCCACATTTTCGACCTCAAAAAAATTCTGAAGATACCTTGATCCGTACTCTACATGTGTACGAAAACCGATTTTGAAAATATTGCTTCGTTATTTAATAAAAATTCAAAAATCGAAAAAAATGAGAAAATGCTTCCAGTTTCGCCTTAATGGCTTGCAGTCAAAAAAGCCCAAAATCGCATATTTTGCCCTATGAATTGAGCTACAGCTCAAAATTGTGACGTGCTGGAGCAAATCTGAGCCCAGATTCGGATTCAGCGGCCCAAAATCTGTCAGAGACACATACGTTTGCTTTTGAGACAAAAAAAAAAGGTTGCGCTGTGTTGTAAATGATTAAATTCTCTAAAATTATGTTCAATCAGCTGATTTTTTTCCGTTTTGAACATATGTATTATAGTCGAGTCAAATATAATGAAAGACCAATACATTCGCCATGAATGTTTAAAATTTCATTAAATTTGGTTCTTTTGACTCTAAAATATAGTAGTTCAACTAACGGTAGTAAAATTAGGATTGTTTCACTAGAAACGCTCCAACTTCGTGTAGAATTAAACAATCAAGCCAAAAATTATATCACACCTAGTTTACTAGTCGATGAACTAGCAGTCACAATTTGACAGTTTTTGCGGCACTCAATAAAAAGTTACAGTTTGATGAAAATATTCCTAAATAATCAAGATCCTGGGATAAATGTTATTAAAACTTTGAATGCCCACTAGCGCCACCTAGTGGTAGAATTCCAAATCATACGGCCTATCATCTGAATGTTCTTAACTAGCCGAACACTTGCGCCAAAGACACCAACTCAAAGTAATCAGGATCCTGAAATATAATCACAAACAGATGTAACACTAACTAATCAAACTGCAATCTCATATGTCTCAGCCTCCTGATTTTGAAGAGTTGGTGTCTTTGACAAAGTTCTTTGGCTGGTAAAGGACTTACAGATGATGGGACTTAAGATTCGCAATTCCACTGCTAGGCGATGGTGTCTTTGGCAAAGTTGTGTGGTAGATCAAGGGCTTTCTGTTGTGTTACCGTTTGGTTTGAGATTCTGCCACTAGGTGGCGCTAGTTTCAAGTTTTAATAATGAGCTTGTAGTTTTTTCTACAATTTGTTACTTTTTATTGGGTGCACCAAAAAACTCATTTTTTTTACAATTGGCACACTTTGGGTTTGATTTGTTGACTTAATTCGAAGCTGGAGCGTTTCTAGTTAAATAGTTCTAATTTTACTGCCAGTTATTAAACGACTACATCTTAGGATTGAGGGAACCGAATGAAATGAAATTTTGTACATTGATGACTAATGTATTGGTTTTTGAAATCCACCCTTGACCTACCAAACAACTTTGACGAACACATTTTCTCTTTATGCTACCAAGATCTATGGATATATGAAATATAAAATTTGTTTGATTAGTAACGCCATATTTGTGTGGATTTCTGAATCTAACCTATTATTTGTGAGTTCTTGGTGTACCAAACAGCTTTGGCGAAGACACCATATTTCTAAATAATCAGAATAAAGTGATATATGATAGCAATGTGTTGTAAAGGGAGGTGAGGTTATCATTTTGTATAATACACAGCAGTATGCTAGTATTAGTGCGCTATATTTGATTCTACATAGCAACCTGTAGCATCTTGACAACGCGTGACGTCATACAGTCAGTTGTTGTTGTTTTTCAAAGCCCGCCCAGATTTTTGCTACCCCTACTTACTACTACGGGTTACTACGGGTGATTTACATGTTGTTGATCAAACACAAACACAGGCCAAGTTTTTCACCGATAGGAAAAGTCGTAGCGATTCCTAATTTTATTCCATTTTATTTCATTTTAGGATTATGAAATGCTGGTAGTGAATAACGATAACGAATTGACGAATATTTACTGGGAGCTGAAACTTTCATTTTTTTACGGCAGCATTGTGCAAAGATTCAATGAAACACTGATGGTGGTCGTTTGATAGGCAGAAATACCTTCTCTAGTATGCTAAAAGAAGATTCATCGAGGTTTTTTCATTACCCGAGGCAATTTTACCTCATCATTTTCTAGAAATGGCTCTGACGGTTATGCAGTGATTTGTCCAGAAAACCATTCAGCTACTCCTGTAAAACTACATGACTCCAGATTGCCCACTAAAATTGTATTTGAGGTGCCTTGGAGGTTTTCTCTGAGCATTTCATCGGCAACTTTTCTGGCACTTTCCCAGCGTATTTCAGTATATAAAATGCTCTTAGGGGGGGACTTCAGATTGAATTGTGTAATCTTAAGATCTTATAGATTTTGTATTGCTCCCAAAAGTTTGTACTTTTCGATCCAAACAATCGCTGTATGTTGGAACATGCAGTGCAGCCGTTTGTTATTGAACTTGTATGACGTCACCTCCCTTCCCCTCAAAAGTTGTTTACTTTACAATTCTTACTAACACAAGTGAACGACCAGTTCCTCCACACCTCCTTTATATCACATTGATATGATAGTACAGGTCCGAATCAAATGGTTGATTATCTGTAAATTCTTGACCTATCAAACAACTTTGCTGAAGACAAAATCTTTCTATGTGATCAGCAGCCTGAGAAATATGTACATGTTCTTGCATGTTCATTAGCGCCACCTATAGTGGAATTTGAAATCAAATGGCCCATCACCTGTAAATACTTGACTAAAACAACGACTTCCTCGAAAGCGCTATCTTATAAGTGATAAGGATCCTGTGATATATGAGATCAAAATATACATGCTTACTACTACAGTCCATTATATGGAAGCGCTTGACTTACTGCGAGCAACTTTGCCGGAGACGTCACGCTTCTAAAAACTCAAGATCTTCAGATAATTTCGTTTGAAGGGATTATATTACAAAATTTTTATTGCCAAATACCGCCATCTAGTGGGGAAATTGAGAATTAACCAATGCTCCACCAGACGGCGATTGACTTACCGAACGAATTTGCCGAAGACTTACTCTGAAATATCAGAATCGGGAGATATAGAGAATTCAATTTACAAGTAAAAAATCGCCCGGTTCAACTTTGGCATGACATAAAAATCAAAGTAGAGGCTGTGGGCTAGTAATGGACCCTGCGCCTATAGTGAACCCCCTACTGAAAAACTTGACTAATCAGTATCAGCATCAGATGTGTTGGGATATCCTTGGTCATCCAAACTATTCTTGAGTTAAGATCCTAAAGTCTACGAGTGTAATTGTAAGTTCTTTCATTATGCAAAGCTACGATTTGTAATCTATCATGTCCAGTAAGTCTTTTGAAAATTCAATAGACAGTATCCGATCTGTTGGGATATCCTAGGTCATCCAAACCGTTCTTACGATTACACTCTAAAATCTGCGGGTGTAACGGTAGTTTACTTCATTATGCAAAGTCATAATTTGTAATATATTAAGTGCAATAAATCTTCTGAATGTTCAATGGACATTAGGGTGCCAATGGAATGTATGGGAAAAATTTGACCATCGAATTTCAAAAACGGGTAGTGCTCAAAAGTTTCGTCTCCTCAAAAAAAGTCCCCATGCAAAATATCATCGTTGGCAACTGCTAGCATATTATATATCATATATCGTTAGGGTGGTTCACTTATTTTGCATTAGGGTGGTCCTTTTTGTAGAAAAATTTAAAAAATAAGATAATATGCAGTATTAAAAAATCACTTATATACCTGTAAGTCATTTTCAATGTTGAATATATATAATATTTCATAAGGGTGGCTCATTTATTTTAAATTGGGGTGGTTCATTGAGATGAAAATTAAGAACAAGAAATTATTTCCAGAAAACTTACCAGTCATATTTTTGTATAGTTTAAAACCATGATCCTTTATGTAACATTTGTAACACTTTGTTAAGATATTTCTAGACCAACATGTGGAAAGGGCGTAACAACCATTGCGATTTTCTGCTTCTCCTGTCCCTCCTGGGCATATCCCCAATTATTCATAAAATCCTTTATTTTCTTTTTTAAATTTTGATTTTTTTTTGGTGCTTCACTTATTTTGCAAAAGGGTGGTCCTTTTTGTAGAAAATTTAATGAAAAAACGATAGTAGTATTTGTATTGTATTTTCCGTTAGGGTTGTTTTTTTTTTGGAAATTAAGATCAAAAAATACTTCGAGAAAATTCAACTAGGTAATCTTTTTCTTATAGCTTCAAGCCATGATTTCCTACAAATCTTTCGGTGACTTATCTATAATGAGATATTCTCTAATTATTATCTCTCCTCTCGTTCTATTTCATTAATCACGGCATCAATATAGTGATTAAAACCGATTTACAGAATTAAATATTGTGGTACGGACTACCAAAGAGGTTTATTTACTAGAGAGGTTCATCTCATTGTAAGATTTTGAAAAGTTTTGTGAGACTAAATTCAAAAACTCGAGTAAACATTTATTCAGCTGTTTCTATGAGGAAGAAGAGTTTAGTTTGAAGAGTAGAACTGTTTGTTGAACCCCTAAGATGGGGAAGTTTTTCATTAATGCGGTATTTGCAGATATAATTTACTTTTGCAATGGTCATGGTCAAGCGTGTCCGTACTGAGCGGATGAAATTAATGCTCTATTGATTTACACCACCAAAATTATCGTATTCATGCAATCTTCCTATCTTAACTGATAGAAGGATGTTGAAATAATTTAAATGTCTTTTCGAACTGTCAAAAAACCTCAACGTAGTTCCGCACGGAGCGTTAAAATTCACCCGAGTGAAATTCTCTCCGTGTGCTCAGTGTAGTACTGCGGTGCGGTTTTTTGACAGTTAGAAAAGACATTTAAATTATTTCAACATCCTTTTATCAGTTAAGATAGGAAGATTTCATAAATACGACGATTTCGGTGGTGTAAATCAATAGAGCATAATTTTCATACGCTCAGTGCGAACAAGCCTGGTCGTAGTAAAAGGGACGTAACGGAAGAGTGAGAACGTTTTTGTGATATTTACTAAATTCATGCTGATAGGTTTTTGGTACATTACATTAAATTACATCTGATTTTTTGAACTTTTATTTTCCTTTTCTTTTTTGCTATTCCTCTGCGTAATATCAGTTTCCAACAAGGATTCCGGACAAGAGAGAGCACATAAGACGGCGAAACAAAAATTAAATTTTGGTCTGTCTCAAAAGCAAACTTATGTGTCTCTGACAGTTTTTGGGTCGCTGAATCCGAATCCGGGCTCAGATTTGCTCCAGCACGTCACAATTTTGAGCTATACCCCGATTTATAGGGCCATCACTAACAACCAAGCATGAGTGTGATGATGGCAATATGTTCTGTGATTTTTATGTTTCCATCCTTACTAGGGAACCGTTTGGGGGTCTCCGATAAAACGGAGACAAACCAATTTTTTTTAATAATCTCGAAATAGACAAAACAAAAATGGCCAAAAGTTGTTCCAAATATACTGAAAATTTACTTAAATTTTATTAAATTTTGTAGTGAAAAATTTCATTTGAATGCTATTGGATTTTTCCAATGGAATATTTTCACTAACCAATCATGTAAGTTTCAAATGTTTAGTTAGATGGAAAAAATCTACTTATGATTTCCAGTGGAATTGAAGTGAATTTTTCGCTCAGTGTAGGAAGATTGCATGAATACGATAATTTTGGTGGTGTAAATCAGAAGAGCATAAATTTCATCCGCTCAGTACGCTTGGCAGTATGCTTGGCCTTGACCATTGCAAAATAAATTATATCTGCTAATACCGCATTAATGAAAAACTTCCCCATCTTAGGGGTTCAAGAAACAGTTCTATTCTTCAAACTTAACTCTTCTTCCTCATAGAAACAGCTGAATAAATATTTACCCGAATATTTAAATTTAATCTCACAAAACTTTTCAAAATCTTACAATGAGATGAACCTCTCTAGTAAATAAATCCTTTTGGTAGTCCGTACCACAATATTTAATTCTGTAGATAGAAATCGGTTTTAATCACTGTATTGATGCCGTTATTAATAAAATAGAACGAGAGGAGAGATAATAATTAGAGAATATCTCATTATTGATAAGTCACCGAAAGATTTGTAGGAAATCATGGCTTGAAGCTATTCGAAAAAGATTACCTGGTTGAATTTTCTGGAAGTATTTTTTGATCTTAATTTAAAAAAAACAACCCTAACGGAAAATACAATACAAATACTATTATGGTTTTTTTTTATTTATTCTTCTACAAAAAGGACCACCCTTATGCAAAATAAGTGAAGCACCCAACAAAAAAAAAAAAAGATTCAAAATTTTAAAAAGAAAATAAAAGATTTCATGAATAATTGGGGATATGCCCGGAAGGGACAGGAGAAGCAGAAATTCGCAATGGTTGTTACGCCCTTTCCACATGTTGGTCTAGGAATATCTTAACAAAGTGTTACATGCCAATAAAGGATCATGGTTTTAAACTATACAAAAATATGACTGGTAAGTTTTCTGGAAATATTTTTTTGTTTTTAATTTCCATCTCAAAGAACCACCCTAAATAAAAATAAATGAGCCACCCTAATGAAATATTATATATATTCAACATTGAAAATGACTCACAGTTATCTGAGATTTTTTAATACTGCATATTATCTTTTTTTTAATTTTTCTACAAAAACGACCACCCTAATGCAAAATAAGTGAACCACCCTAACGATATATGATAAATAATATGCTAGTAGTTGCCAACGATGATATAAGACATGTTCCAGTACTATTGATATGAATATTTCAGCAACTAAATTCAAATCCTCCATTTCAAATTCATTTCACTACCCCAACTCAAAAATTTTCTAAGTCCAAAAAGTCAATTTTTTTCAAAAAAATTTTTTTTTGAGATAACACCAGATCTCGACGTTTCATGCACTTTTAAGGCATTTGGTATCAAAAAAAAATTTTCGATTTCGAAATTTTCTTGTATCCCTACCTTGGGATATTTTTCGTGTTTCAAAACAGCCAAACTTTGACCGCTTTGGGCCACCCCTTAGCGAAGTCCGATTGAGCTGAAATTTTGCATGGGGACTTTTTTTGAGGAGACGAAACTTTTGAGCACTACCCGTTTTTGAAATTCGAAAATTCGATTTTCATTGGCACCCTAATGGACATCATAAGATCAGCCGGGCCATTCAAACTATTATGATGTTTAATATCTGGCATCTACAGGAAATGAAGTTTTTTTTGACTATATAGAGTTATGTTGCATAATCTATTATACTTACTGGAGCTCACAAAATACAACCAGAGACTACGACATAGCTAAATAATAAAAAAAAATATTGTGTTACATTACTATCTAAAATGAAATCGCATCATGTCACAGTGGTTGTTTTTATCAACTAAGCTTCATAACAGTAAGGAAGCCCATAATATCCCAAAAATATGTATATAACAATTTATATATATTCTTATTATATTATTGTTCCTCTTACTACTTTGGTAAGTATAGTGGATTATGTAACACTTAACTTAGTGTAAAAGATATTATCACAAGTGTAGACCTGAAGCTATGGTCTCCGGAGTAGTGTTGTTGATCTGGAATATCTCAAAACTATCTTGAAATGACTCATGATATGCCAGGGGGATTACAGATCACAGTTTAAAGTTTATTGTGAGATTAACTACTGTTACTATCAAGACCTAAACTTCAGGATAGTTTGGACGACTCTCAATGTCCCAAAGGTTCATAATAATATACAGTAGACTTCAGGTTGGTCCAGTCACCGCGATTGATTATGAAACGTTACCCAGTATGTCAGATATAGCTGAGCTGATGTTACGAGTGTGGACCTGAAGTTTTGAACTCCAAGGTAGTTTGGCTAACCTGGAACATTCTCATAGTGTATCCACATGATATTTGAAATTTCAAGAGCTTCACGGATCTCAGCAGGTTATGCAATGCTATTATTTATGGTGAAAATCCATAAAGTTTCTCTTGTAGATTTGAAGATGAAAAACAGTTTAGACGAAGCTGAATGTCCCAAGGGTTTATAGTAAACAAGTAGACTGCAGATTAGTCCAGTAATCACGAATAAGGGGCTGTCCATAAACCACGTATTCATTTTTTTTGGGACTTTTCAACCCCCCCCCCCCCCCGCGTGGTCATTTGTCCATACAAAAATTTTAATTTGTCCATACAAAATGGTCATTGGCCGAAACCCCCCCCCCCCCCCCCCATTTGACCACGTGGTTTATGGACAGCCCCTAAATATGCAAAGTTACACAGTATATCATATACGGCTGTTGTTACGATTTTAGACCTGAAGTCCTGAACTCCAAGGTAGTTTGACTGACCTGCAATATCCCTGTAGTGTCTCCAAATGACATTTGAGATTTCAAGAGCTTCGCGGATCCCAGCAGATTATGCAATACTATTATTTATGGCAAAAACACATAAAGTTATTCTTGTAGATTGGACTTCATTATAGAACAGTTTGAACGATCCTGAATGTGTGAAATAAGCTAGTCCAGTTCGCCTAGTGGTTAAGGCTATGGATCCCCAACCCGGAGACGGCGGGTTCGATTCCCGTTGCAGTCGGGAAAATTTTCTCGACTCCCTGGGCATAGTGTATCATTGTACTTGCCTCACAATATACAAATTCATGCAATGGCAGGCAAAAAAGCCCTTCAATTAATAACTGTGGAAGTGCTGAAAGAATACTAAGGTGAAGCGTGGCAGGCCAATAGAGCCGTAGAGCCATAAAGAAGAAGAAGAAGAAGAAGCTAGTAGACTTCAGATTGCTCTAGTAGCTGCGGTTGATTATGCAACGTTACTCAGTATAACAGATATGGCTCTTATTACGAGTGTAGACCTGAAGTTCTGAACTCCAAGGTAGTTTGGCTGACCTGGACTATCCCTACCTAGTCCCTATAGTGGCATTATAGATGTCAAAAGATTCACGGTTTGCAGTAGGTAATGCAATGCTATTATTTGTGGCGAAAACACATAAGATTATTCTTGTAGATTTGAAGGACTTCACTATAGGATAGTTTGGAACACCTTGAACATTCCAGAATATGAAACACCTTTTGATATTTTTGACGAAGGATAAATGAGTACATATAAACGTAAACCACATCCAAGATCAACTGGTATGTCAATTTTTTTTTCAAATTTCATGGTGCTCAGGATGTTCTAAGTTGTCAATGACGACCCAAATACAAATGTGCCTAATAGAGGTCTCAATTTGCAGCAACTTTGCCGAAGACAGTATTCTGTTTTATCGAATGGGTGAATTTATACAGCCGGTTCTATGTTGGGGTCGTATATGACCCCTCCGGCTCCAAAGGGTTAAATAAAAAAAAACTAGGTCTGAAGGTATTGCAAAATGAGTTTTTTTATCCTTACTAACATTTTTAGCCCTAGGCTAGTTCATCTCGGGACCCACGCTTTACTCCCCTTCCGAAGGAAGTCAATATGGAGTACCAAACCTGTTTGCTAGGGGTCCATTAGAGGGTTAAACATTTTATCTAATAATTCAAACCTAATACTCCTGTGTGCACGAATTTGGAAGTTTTTCGTGAACCTGTTGTTACCCTCCGTTCGTTCTGCTATCTGACTGTTCCATTTTTTTTTTCTTTGCAGAGCACGGTTTTGGTTTGGATTCACGCGCCCGGTCCCGTAGTCCAGGTTGGCTGGCTGGCTGGTTGGCTAAGGTTGGGGGTGTTTGTTTGTTTTCCGATGCTATTACTTTCATAAATATTTGCGCTTGGCACCGCTGGTGAGAAGCTAATTTGTTGGATTTCGTTTGGATAGGCGGTGCAGGCCCCAAAAGGTGCAACTATTCTGCTTGCGGATGGATGGTTCGTTTTGGTAATACGGTGAGGTGCGTGTATATATTGCATGATATTTATTCTGTTGGCATATATGGATTTTATAAGATCATTATCAAGGTCTAGCACGAAGCTTCACGAATGCGAGAAGCAGATTCATAAGATTAGATTCAACTTATTGATGCAAGCAGCCTCCCATTTGTCGTTGTGCTGGGAAAAACCGTTAATCAACCAATTCGGTTCACCTGAAAGCCGGTAAACTTGTACAGTAGTGTTCAAATGTTCTTTTTCCCCTTCGGATTGAGGCCAATATAGCCGAACTGGTAAACATGCGGGTATTCAACAAGATTGCTAAGGGATTTTCAATTCTCGGTCGGTTCAGAAGCTTTTCGTAATGAAACTTCCTGGGCAAAGAGAATCTGTGTACCCCTCACAAGATATTGTAATGCAAATAAGGTCAAATGACAAAAAAAAAACCCAAATTAATCCACCTAGAGGTGATAGTGCCTTTCTCGTCGTATATGTTCTCACGATCTTTCCGTCGACGTAAGTCAAAGTGTTCCTGAATCCTGATATTTTTTTAAGAAAAGCAAGCATTTTATCAAAGCCATCATTGAATTGACTTAAACTTATTGATGGCACATACTCCGACGTTGTGTTCAGTGTAAAAGCAGAGCTGAATAATATCAGATTTCTCAGTTGACTGCTTGAGTACCTTCACTAACATTGGGAGCTGATCAATATCAAGACGATACTAACAAGCTAAGATATAACTTTTTACACATTCACAGATCACTTTGCGGTCTTCGATAAAGTTTTTTTTTGCACATTCTAGGTTATATTTTATTGACCGTTAAAAACAAGAACGTAGTGAGTATAGTGAGACGTCTGTTTGTGTGTGGGTTTAATATGTCAAGATTTTGTTCTCTTACACATATTTATCGCTTGCATTGATTTTATTTACTTTCGTAGTTCCGGCGAAGCATCAAACGCTGGTTGTGCAACCCTACCAGTAGTCTCTAATGTGGTAAAAAAGCCGTGATGTGATGTGTCGCATGGTACATTTGGTTACTTTCCGGAACAGGTTCCGGAGCACCACCGGGTCTCCCAAATATAGTCTGAGGCAATATCATTGCTAACGTACATCAGGTTACCATAAAAAAACACGATTTGGAATATCTTATGCATGGGTACAAATCACTTTTTTATTTGACCGCTTCCAGTGGGACACCCAGAACTAGTTTCGGGACACTACCGGTTGTCTAAAATATGGTCTGAGGCTATGTTCTTACGAATCGATCATCGTGTTATCAACAAAGGGTCTCCAGTTGGCCTAGTGGTTAAGGCTAAGAATCGCCAATCCGGCAACGGCGGGTTTGATTCCCGTTCCGGTCGGGAACCTTTTCTCGATTTCCTGAGCATAGTGTATCATTGAACTTGCCTCACAATATACAAATTCATGCATTGGCGGGCAAAGAAAACCCTTCAATTATTAACTGTGGAAGTGCTCTAAAGAACACTAAGTAGAAGAGAGGCAGGCCAAGTTCCAATGCGAACGTCGAGCTATAAAGAAGAAGAAGAAGTTATCAAAAAAGCTGCTATTTGATGTACTGTTAAACCCCGCGTATTCATCACTCTTTAATAAGACACTTTTTAACTTGTACCCCGCTCATTCGAAATTTGTTGAATTAAAAAAATTATCAAAATTT
Source organism: Aedes albopictus (assembly GCF_035046485.1). Classification (NCBI taxonomy): domain Eukaryota; kingdom Metazoa; phylum Arthropoda; class Insecta; order Diptera; family Culicidae; genus Aedes; species Aedes albopictus. The sequence goes on from NC_085138.1 coordinate 126,540,558, forward strand.
GATTTTTGATTTGATTTAATTTGATTTGATTTAATGTCTCAGTTTAATACACTGTAAATACGAATGATACGATATTGTGATGTTACTTATACCCGCAGCGGCTTCTCGTGCAGCTGCTACAGCCGAAAGTTCTAATTTGGTGCATTTCGACACCTGATCCGTTTGGTGATCAACCGCAGTGAACCTCGGAAGCCAACAATCGTAAAATGTACAATCTATCAATTCGTACCACCACAATATCTGTAGGATTTGTGTTCAAAAACAAATCATACAATCTAAACAAAACTAAAATAGAGTTAGTTTATCGAATTGAAAGTTTACACAGGTAATTTGACAGCAATCATTGTCGAATCAGCGTGGTTTTATGGTACGACACGCATGGATTTGATTCAATTTCACATTTACAACTTTCGGTTCACATTTTACCACTTACCGGTTGTCCCTGATGCGGTTTTAGACTAGTTTCATGCAAATTATTAATCAGTTCTCCTAAAAAGTCGCAAATTGATGTAATGCATGTATGGGTTTGGTTCATTCGTGCATTTCGCCAGTTCCGGCGAGGCACTCGAATCTGGTCCCGGAGCACTACTGACCTGAGACTATTTTCTTGCTGACCGTTATTCGCGTTATCGAAGAAGTCGTTATTTAGTGTGCTGCGTGCATGCGTTTGTTTTTTTTTCTACATTTGACCACTTCCGTCGGGGCACCTGGAACCGGTTTCGGCACACTATTGGTTTTCCAAAGTATGGTCTATGATTTTTTTTGTTAACCGTTCATCAGCTTACCTAAAAAGTCATTAAATGTGTCGATTGGCCCCCTCTACATTTGACCACTTCCGATGGGGCAACCGTAATCGGTTGCGGAACACTACCGGTTGTCCCCAATATGGCCGGAAACTTTTTTTTTTGTTAAATCAAGATGCCTTAAAATCCGCGATTTGATGTGTCGCTTGCATGGGTTTGGTTCCCTTTTATATTTGGCCATTTCCGGCGGGACACCCGGAACCGGTTCTGGATCACAACCGATTCAGATGTGTTCTGAAAATATTTTCCTACTTTCTGTTCATCAGGATATCAAAAAAGCCACGATTTGATATGTCCCTTGCATGGGTTTGATTAACTTTTATACTATGCCACCTCCGGCGGAACATCTGGAATCGGTTCCGAAATGGTCTGAGAATGATTTCCTGCTAACTGTTCATCAGGTTATCGAAAAAGCTGTGGTTTGATATGTCACATGCATGGGTTTATTCCAATTTTATATTTGGCCACTTCCGACGGGACACCCGGAACCGGTTCCGGGACACAACCGGTTCAGATATGGTCTGAGAATATTATCCTGCTTACTGTTCATCAGGATATCAAAAAAGACACTATTTGATATGTCGCATGCATGGGTTTGGTTAACTTTAATACTTGACCACTTCCGGCGGGACATTTGCAACCGGTTCCGGAACACTACCGGTTCCGATATGGTCTGAGAATGTTTTCCTGCTTACTGTTCACCACGTTATCGAAAAAGCCGCGGTTTGATATGTCGCATGCATGGGTTTAGTTCACGTTTATGTTTGGTCACTTCCGGCGGGACACCCGGAACCGGTTCCGGGACACTACCGGATCAGATATGGTCTGAGGCTATTTTTCGGCTTACCATTCATCAAGTTATCGAAAATGCCGTAGTTTGATGTGCCGCATGGATGGGTTTGTAGCGTTTTCATATCTGGCCCCTTCCTGGGGTACCGGTCCGGAACACCTAAATGGCCATAACTCCGGAACGGCTGGACCGATCTGAACCATTTTCAATAGGAAACAATGGGACCAGATTCCGCGTCGAATGAACCGTCGGTCAATAAAATCGGTTGAGGTTTACTGCCAAAAAGTGATGTGAGATTTTTTGTACACATACACACATACACACACACACACACACATACATACACACACACATACATACACACACACAGACATCACCTCAATTCGTCGAGCTGAGTCGATTGGTATATAAGACTTGACCCCTCCGGAGGCTCTATCAAATTTTCGTTTTTGGAGTGATCACAGACAAACAGACGTAACACTTTGATAATTCCCATCGTACACCAATTTAACGGTCTTTTTCAAAATTTGATAGTTGGCCAACTGCCCAACCGTGGCGCTCGCATCGTTTTTGTTCGAGTTTGACGTTTGTTCACTACCGCCACCTAGTTGGTGGTCGGCCAAACTTAGTCCTGTTAGCATTGGGCGAATATGTTTCCGTGACTATGATTTGAATCGAAAAATGTTCGAAGTGTTACGTCTGTTTGTCTGTGGAGTGATCATATAGCCTTTCGGTACACCTTGGTGTACGAGAAAGGCAAAAACAAATAACTTTAGAAACGATAGAGTTCATTCGGCTAAATAACCTTCGGTCGAAAGGCCTAATCAAGAATATGAAAACAATTCAGTGAAAGCATCTACGTTCAGAAATATTTGACAGCTACCGTTCTCACCTAGCAAAGTAGATAAACTTAGAAGCGTCGTCTCTGTAGGTGGAAATACCACCACAACTAACAATGCTCGGGTTAGTTTGTTGGAAATTGATTTTCCAGTTACTTGTTGAAAGAACGCGATCCGTCTGCACTGCCTGCAAGGAAAACATACATCCATGCCCGCCCTCCGTCCCGATCCTGAACGCTGAACAAGGAGACGTTCAACAATGAAGCCAAATGGATTTCGAGATGTGCCAGCAATCGTCAGCAGACGACCAAGACGACGACGACGACGACGTGCATCAATTTCTTGTCTTCCATTGACTCCATTCATGGCACTAGTTCAGTTGGACATGGATGAGACCGGCTTCCAGTACCTACTAACTGGAAGCAGTCGCAGTCAGGTTCGATAACATAACATTGTTGGATGTTGATTTGCAGCATCTGACGACGACGACGTCGACGGTTCGTAATGTGAGCGCTTTGGGGGGTTTTAGATGCAGACACGCTCAAAAGGACAACGTAAATATTGTTCGTCTGGAGAGAAGCATTACACTATCTGACACAGGAGTGAAGTTTCCGGAGTTCTTTACACGTATTTAGGAGGTTGGAGATTTTAGAAACCAATCACGTAGTGTACTGGAATTGTCAATGTTTGTTAGTGTTTAGCGACGGATTGCTTTACAGAGTAATGCATAGAAAAGCTTCCAATTAAATCATCATCGTTGATGGTACAGCACCGGATGGGTGTTCGAACCTTTTATAGCATGACCCGTTTTCGCATGTGCGTGAGTCAGATTTAGAGCTATTATTTTATAAGGTTTAATTCTATTTTGAAGTTCATGATTAACTTATGTATTTTATTTCAAGTACTTGTAGTCCCGGATTTGGAACTATCCAACAACTTTTAGCATGGAATACTGATCACTTCAGGCAAGGCAAAGGCTGGGTATGCTGCGCAATTCAGATCCCATTGTGATCCACTAGCCTCTGCCCAGCAACACCTATCCCTACCTCCTCGCGGTACCGGCCGGAACCTATGAGCAACCTTAGGGAAGATCGGGTAACCAACCCCGGTGGGAACTTTGTCGTAGGCTGATAGAGAAGGGGGGGTTTGCTTCGGCAAACCTGGGCGTCTGTTCTCCAGGGGGAGCGGCTCACAACAGCGTCTGATCCCCATGTTAGGGGCGGCTGATCTACGTCCGAGTGCCACTATATGCCACTATGGCCCTAAGAGCCAGCCGTAAAAAACCATTGTAACGGAAAATCAGCAACAGTATAATATGATTCGAGACCAACGGCAACGACTTCAGCGAACAAAAAGGACTTGCGATTGGAAACTCGGTACGTGGAACTGCCGATCTCTCAACTTCATTGGGAGCACCCGCATTCTCGCCGATCTACTGAAGGACCGCGGGTTCGGTATCGTAGCGCTGCAGGAGGTGTGTTGGACACGATCCTTGGTGCGAACGTTTAGAGGTTATCATACCATCTACTAGAGCTGCGGAAACACACGCGAGCTGGGAACAGCTTTCATCGTGATGGGTGATATGCAGAGGTGCGTGAACGGTTGGTGGCCGATTGACGAAAGAATGTGCAGGTTGAAGATCAAGGGCCGATTCTTCAACTTCAGCATAATAAACGTGCACAGCCCACACTCCGGAAGTACTGATGATGACAAGGACGCATTTTACGCGCAGCTCGAACGCGAGTACGATCGCTGCCCAAGCCACGACGTCAAAATCATCATAGGAGATTTGAACGCTCAGGTAGGCCAGGAGGAGGAATTCAGACCGACGATTGGTAAGTTCAGCGCCCACCAGCAAACGAATGAAAACGGCCTACGACTCATTGATTTCGCCGCCTCCAAAAATATGGCCATACGTTGTACCTTTTTCCAACACAGCCTCCCTTATCGTTACACCTGGAGATCACCACGTTATGATTGACGGACGGCACTTCTCCGACATTATCGACGTCAGGACCTATCGTGGCGCCAACATCGACTCCGACCACTATCTGGTGATGGTCAAACTGCGCCCAAAACTCTCCGTCATCAACAATGTACGGTACCGGCGACCGTCACGATGCAACCTAGAGCGATTGAAGCAACCGGATGTCGCATTAGCATACACGCAGAATCTCGAGACCGCGCTGCCAGACGAGGGCGAGCTCGATGAGGCCCCTCTATAGGACTGCTGGAGTACAGTGAAAGCAGCCATCAACAACGCAGCCGAGAGCACCACGGAATCGACGGAACGAATGGTTCGATGAAGAGTGCAGAACGGTTTTGGAGGAAAAGAACGCGGATGTGGAGGCCCCTCGGAGAGATAAGCAAAACAAATTTTCTTTGTTTTCGAACAGTAACTTGAGCAATATGAAAAATAAAGTTAATGTTAGAAACCAAAAAAGGGTTTTGTGGGGGCCTCTAAAATTTGGGGGCCCGGGGCCCAAGAAAGGCGACCATTTGGAATGTGAGAACTTCAGGGCGATCACTATTTTGAATGCTGCCTACAAAGTGCTATCCCAGATCATCTTCCGTCGTCTGTCACCTAAAACAAATGAGTTCGTGGGAAGTTATCAAGCCGGCTTCATCGACGGCCGGTTGACAACGGACCAGATCTTTACCGTACAGCAAATCCTCCAGAAATGCCGTGAATACCAGGTCCCAACGCATCACCTGTTCATCGACTTTAAAGCGGCATACGACAGTATCGACCGCGCAGAGCTATGGAGAATCATGGACGAAAACGGCTTTCCGGGGAAGCTGACTAGACCGATTAAAGCAACGATGGACGGTGTGCAAAACTGCGTAAGGGTTTCGGGTGAACTATCCAGTTCATTCGAATCTCGCCGGGGACTGAGACAAGGTGATGGACTCTCATGCCTACTCTTCAACATCGCTCTGGAAGGTGTGATGCTACGAGCCGGGCTAAACAGCCAATTTTCACAAAATCCGGTCAATTTGTGTGCTTTGCGGACGACATGGACATTATTGCCAGAACATTTGGAACGGTGGCAGAGCTGTACACCCGCCTGAAACGCGAAGCAGCAAAGGCGGAACCGAACATGACCGGATCCGTCTGGGTAGTAATGTTACGATAGACGCGGATACTTTCGAGGTGGTGGAGGAAATCGTTTACCTCGGATCCTTACTGACGGCTGACAACAACGTGAACCATGAAATTCGGAGGCGCATCATCAGCGGAAGTCGGGCCTACTACGTGCTCGAGAAGAAACTGCGGTCGAAAAAGATTCACCCTCGCACCAAATGCACCATGTACAAAACTTTAATGAGACCGGTGGTTCTCTACGGGCACGAGACATGGACCATGCTCGAGGAGGAGCTGCAAGCACTTGGAATTTTCGAGCGACGCGTGCTAAGGGCGATCTTCGGCGGTGTGCAGAAGAACGATGTGTGGCGGAGAAGGATGAAGCACGAGCTTGCTGCACTTTACGGCGAACCCAGCATCCAGAAGGTGGCCAAAGCCGAAAGGATACGGTGGGCAGGGCATGTTGCAAGAATGCCGGACAACAACCCTGCAAATCTGGTGTTTGCAACTGATCCGGTTGGCACAAAAAGGCGTGGAGCGCAGAGAGCACGATGGGCGGACCAGGTGGAGCGTGACCTGGCGAGCATTGGGCGCGACAGAGGATGGAGAGCGGCAGCCACAAACCGAGTATTGTGGCGTACTATTGTTGATTATGTCTTGTCTTAAATGTGATGTTAGCATTAGCATTAGAATTAGCATAAAGCAAGTCGCACAAATTCGTAGGTGGTACAGCTCTGGATCGCTGTTATGAGGGTTGCATCCTTCCTGTCCGTTACCAAAGCACAAAGATTTGGGACTAATCGCTGACTCTTAGACAAGATAGACGCAATCCTCCAACGGTCGAGTGCTGTCCTGGCCACGTCCTTGCGACAGCTGAGGGAAGGGAAAGGAAGATTAGTTGGACACCTATGAAAGTACATAGAGACCTCTACATTCTTTCAGGCCTAGGCGTCACGGGAATTTGGGTGTTAGTGGAAGGGTAAAGTTCGAAGGAAACATTTGGTCAACGTTCAGGTGCACCATCATTTTTGGTTCCTTCCCCAACTTGATCCTTGTTGGGTGTTCGATTTCACATCTGAAATAGAAAAGGAAAATTATAGATTAACCTGAATCGTCTTATATGAAATGGTAGATTTACCTGAATTCTCCTGTAATAAAACGTAGTAAACAATAATACAGAACGGAAAAATAGAGCAAGTTATATAAAATATTGATCTTGCTATGATCAAATATTTCTTTCTGAAATCATTCAGATCAAAATTTAAGTTTTTAAATTTAAGCACTAAGACTACGAGTTGCTGCTCCGTTACTGACTAGAACAGCACAAATTGCACAGGAAACCAAGAGATAGGGCCTGGGTGTAACTTTCTATCCTCAATGTGCACTTTAGAAGGTTCAAAACTTTATATCGTCAGTACCGGCGCCGGCCACGTCCTAACGGTCATCGGGGAAGGAGAGGAATGTTAAAGTGATATCCGTTGCTACTAGAGATCGCGTGTACCTCTGCATCTCCACGGTTGTCACAGGAAGGAAGTTTGTTAGAGGGATGGTGTAGATAGTTACATAGATCTGGGTTCACATTGGTATATATGATATGATTTAGTCTTCCGGCATTCAGTTTGTTAGAGGGATGGTGTAGATAGTTACATACACACTTAAAACAGAATGCCGAGATCGGCTGTGCGGATCTCGGTTAAAGTTCATTTGCTGAGATCTCGGTTAAACGCTTGACGTTTAATGTTTGATGATAGCGGCACCCATGGGTGCTGCTATGAATAAACTTGACTTTTTGCTGATATCTCAGTTAAATTGCGATTGCCGAGCGCTCGGCTGTGCGAATCTCGGCAAAAGAATGAAAATTAGCCGAGCTCAACTGAGTGTGTAGATCTGTATTGTAATTGTAATTGTAATTTTTATTAACGTCACGCAAACTTATCGGTTAAACCATTATTTAAGTCAAGGAAACAACTCACATTGGTATATATGAAATTTAGTCTTCCGGCATTCAACTGTCAGAAGAATACAATAATTTTATTGTATGTTTAAGTTTTAAATGATTAAGTCTTCCGAAAGCTGGCTGTCGGAAGAACACATTTATTTAATTGTATGATTTTGTATTAAATTTTAATGATATACCAGAAATGGGTTTTTATTAAACCGCAATAGTGAATCTTATGTCGGATCGGCTAATGATAAATTATAAAACAGATAAATTAACGCACGCACTAAGCTTTATACCATTCCTCAATCAGCAAATAAAACCATGAAATTCCGTTTAATGTTACTAAAATTGCTTCGAAGACCGAAACACGCACTGTAGCTTAACGATACGATTGTCATTTTAAAAATATCGCTTGATAATTTCCGTTCTGAGTTTCACCTATGTTTCGAATTACAACGTACTCGCGTTACCATTTCACGTTACCATATTGCTGATAACTAAACAATAATTGTATATGTATAATCTTAATAAACGAATGCTCGCCACGTAATATTACTAAAATAATTAAAACGCATTTGAAAAAGTTTGTCACTTTAGACTAGATGGAAAAAGTTCGAACAGTCGGAATTATCATTGTGTATTCCTGGCACCACTGATAAAGAGAAATTTTCGACTTTCTATCCGTCGCCGCGGTCGCCGCCGACGCCCGCCCCCGCTGGGCCAGGGTTCTCGCAAACCAAAACCATACATGTACCGCCAGCACACTTCTCCATCCGCCCGTCGCCTCCACCGCTGCGACCACCGCGCATCGAAGGCAACCCATTCGGTTATTCTGTTACTAGGGCAAACCGATTAAAAATGACCCGAAAGCATGAAAACCATAGCAGAAAAAAAGAGAGGCAGGCAGAAAAGCATGCCAAAATGCACATCTGACTCTCCCCGTGCAAGCGATAGCGTTGTGACAGAAAACTAGCCGTGTCCTCATCACCACGACGCTACTACAGATTTAATGAAATGTATTAATGCTTCCGACGACATGTCTGCCTGCATCAAACTTTGACCAAAATGAAAGTTCACTATGTGTCTATCACCTCTACCGTCAACACTACTACATCAAGAATCTTATTCACAAACACAACATACCATCAAACGAACCCCTGTCCCTCCCACTCCTAGGTCCCACCCACCTACCGAACCATATCAACTAGTTCTAGTTGGTACTGTGTTTGACAGTATGTGTGGTCAGAGTTGGTCGCACTCGACATGCGTCGCCAGCTGAGTGAACATAATACACTAATAGGGCACCGCACTGTTTTGATTTTGTATGGGATTTTGAAGTTTCGTGGCCTTGTTGTTTACAAGATTTCTGTTAGAGTGAAAGAGAAGGAGAGAATTTCATGCAGTTCCCTATACCCACAACTACAGCACATGTGCTTGAAAGCGTTTCATCACTATCACTGCCGAAGATACAAAGATACCCACCCACCGTGCCTCCAAAAAAAGTTTATATAAAAAAAATCAATATGTATTCATATAGGTAGATAGGGTATTTTAACCAATAGTGGACCCCTTAGTAGCTGAAAATTGCTGTGATCGTTAAAACAGTATGATATTCCAATTAAATTGCCCCTGTCAACGTTTGCACAGCAAGTTCTATGTCTTTCCTGCACATTGCATACAAAAACCTTACCAAAATCACCCTATATTTCCCATAAAATAATCATTTCAAATCTGGCTCAAATTATCCTATAGTGGTCCCCCCGGGGTCCACTATAGGATTGTTGGGGTCCACTATAGGATAAATCGTATTCTCTTACCATGTTAAAACGGAGACAATAGTGGACCCCCTTGGATTTAACCAATAGTGGTCCCCCAGATTTGTTTACATTTAGAAATTTGTTCAAAAAATCAAATTATTGCTTTCCAGCGTAGCTCCACCACTTGTAACTACTGGCTAGGAACATGATCCATCGTCTCCCGGTGGAAGTTCACCGGTAAAAACAGATTTAAGCAGGAAAATTAGGAAAAATATAAGGGGGTCCACTATAGGTAAGGGGTCCACTATTGGCTAAAATACCCTATAAAGGAAAGATCTCACCCGAAAACTGCACGATCAGAAATTTCGAATCCTTTCCATTGATGATCCAAGCACAGAACTCGCCAACAGTTCTGACACACTACCATTCGGTTTCAATTGCACTCATTAACAATTGCGAATCTTTTGTAGAGAAATTCATGGCACATTTTCTCGGCATAACAGGCAGCACTGACCTGTGAGCTTTCTTTATTTACTTCTTTTCACCAACACTAGTTACTTCCATCATCATTAATCGCCATCATCGCAACTTCCAGCATGCAAGATGGACCAACCAGTGGTCTTAGCCAGTCGTCAAGACAAGTTCAAAGAAAAAAAAAACTTCCAGCATAAATAATTGCAAACGTCATCATATCACCAATCCAACACAATACATTTAGCATGCATACGTTCGCGTTGTCACAACGCACATCTCTGCACACCACTTCGCCCATCCACTGCCTATGACACCTATGGACCTCCGAGTGCATACATTTTCGTTTTATTCGCACACACACTTCACCGAAATCTCTTCGCATCGGCACCACTGATTTTCACATACACCGCATAAACAAAACAGCAGCAACCACCAACGCGGATAAGAAAAAAAAAGCAAAATGATCAACCACTCGGGATGCAGCAGAAAAAATCATTTAAAACGATCAAAATTCAATATTTTTTCACCGTATTCTTTGGTAATATTATAATAATTATTCGGGATGTACGTTCACAAAGATGCTAAGATTAAATCACTTGATTTTAAACGAGAATTTATCTTTTTTTCGCGGACGCGAGGTGAAAGCAGACTGATGCTGGTCAATGTTGCCAGGCCTTCTCTTGTCTTAAATGTGATGTTGAACAAATAAATATATGTATGTATGTACTGATCACTTCAACAAAATAGTGTTCATTCAATGTTTCACGCATGCTGAGGGTGACGGGCAGGCTTGATAATCCTCCTAGAAATCAAAAGAGGTTTGCAACATGCTCTAGAGCGGTGTGTACTAACTATGTTATCGAGGAGGTCATCCGAAGTGTTCAACTCCGTGGTTGCGATACGAATGTATTTTTATTCAAGTCTAAGAAATCTATTGAGCCTTAATTCTAAGCTACATAGGGTATTGGTTCCCTTATTAAGCATGTGGCTCCCATTTTCATCCCACGAAAAACAAAGGATTGAAGCGCTGTTTGTTTTGTTTCTTATTTTTGTATTTTTTGTTAGAAGTGAGCACCCATGAAAATAAAAAGAACGGAGTCAATCGGTGCCGTAATCGCTTGTTTTCGAATAGGATGAAAATGGGAGCATGAGATTACTGATGGCACACATACCCTAATTGGTTTCACAGAGACAAATCGAGAGAATGAGAGAATCGGTAAATAGGAGGCGCATGGTAACATCGATATGCGTTAAAATTATATTGCAGTTGACAACCCGTCGATAAGTGAAATTCGAGAATCATTTAGTCTGGGAATATTGAGCTTGGGAAAATAGCATCGTTGACGGTTGCAACATGGGCTATTGCACTTGGGTGTTCTTGCCCACGTTGCAAGACCTTGACGATGGGAATTATTGTTGCTGTGCCACATCTGTTGGCAATATGCAACTCAACTAATTTATGCACTACAGGTGTTTTGCTTCTGCCTCGTCGCGAGGGAGCGAACGAACCCCAAACAGAGAGGCAATAAAAACTGAGCGAGGAAGAGGGGAACGAAAAAAGAGCCGATGATTATTTCGGGTTTTTGAGTGCGATTTTCGCCTCGAGAGTCTTTCTTTGTACACGCAGAGCTCGATGTACACAGAGCAACGAGTAACTATCACGCAGCGACCGAAAAGACAAAAGAATTTTCACGCAGATTTGAGTAACACCGGATTAGCACATTTTTTGTGCAGATGCAGTCGTACACAGAAATGAGTGAAAAATCCATTGTCTTTTTGCTCGCTGCGTGAAAGTTACTCGTGCGCTGTGTTGTTTCATTTAAGGGTGTATGGGAGTGGAACTCGCGAGAGCTTTCTGAGCGTGAGTGCACGTGAGAAACACAACAAGCAATTATGAGTGTTGGGTGAACTCCTCGTTGCGCGGCAAGCTCGCGCTCGGTGCTGTTGAGGATTTGCGTTGTGATTTCTGAGTTTTATTTTCACTCCTCAGAAAATCGCCGAAATCGCTTCCTCATCTTCTCGCGAGGGAGTTTCTGTCAAGCCTGCTTGCTAGCCCAGATACCGTGAAGCTGGAAGTGTTGGCCGTGTTTACATCCAACGTCTTGTTGACGTTGATGGTGGAACCCGCCGCTGAGGCCTTACAATCAAAACTCCAGAGCGTTTTATGTTGCCTAAAACATCACCAGGTCATTACCAGCATCATTTCATAATTTAAAATATATCTTTGAATGTATTGAATGAAGTTCAAGTGATTTAAAAAGAAAACAAAATTATTTATATTCAGTAGACTAAGTTCAAAACTTCTGGATGTTTTGGATAATCTGAAAATACGTGTTACTACAGCTGTAAAAGGACATAAACCATTTTTACCTAACAGCTAGAACTCAAACAAGGAGTTTTGGGCAATTTTCATTGAAATATATCACATATACATATAAATAAAATCGAACGAAAAACATAAAATGTACTAGCTGTATCTCCGAAATGTTCTATCATAACATAACCTCCTTATATGCATATGATGGCACAACTAATTCCCTTGATAAAACCATTTTGATTTGGGACATCCATCCACTAGATCAAAAGGTATGAGTAAAAGTATGAAAAAAGTTTATCCACATCCTAAGGGGTAAATTCCGCCCTAGGAGTGGCAGATGATGCTTTATTGTACCAGATTTTTGGGGTAGAGGTGAAGAGGGTCACCATATCGAAAGACACAAGACTGTGGTCTTCTGGAAGTTGTATGGAGTTGACAAAATCACAGAGGTGAACGAATCCGTGACATTGTACTTGCTGGTCATCGAGGTTTGGAGAATTTTGCTGATGTGCTCATACGGGTGCCGTCATACATGATACTACGGAACGTAGGGATGGGCCGGGTTTGTGTGCCTTCAGGTGGCCGTTGATTTTTGGACAAAGCGCCTTGTGCGTCTTTTGTTTTGACGTGACTATGGGTCCAAAAGTTTTAGGTCTTGAATCCGTTTTACCAGGGAATTATTTTGATTTTTAGAATGTGTTTGTCAAGTCTTTTGCCACTCTCCGGTAGGTTTTGTTGTCACATAGAAGACAAGATTAAGTAGCTGTGTTTGAATTTTGTCAAGACTCAAAGTCACCTAAACCTGCTTACACCCAGCTACCTAAGGGGCTGTCCATAAACCACGGGGTCATTTTTTTCCGGAATTCTAGACTCCTCCCCCCTCCCCCACCGTGGTCTTGCGTGGTTTCAGGCTTTTGAATCAGACAGGAAAAATAAAACACCAAATAAAAAAAACCACGTGGTTTGGTGACAAGGCTTTTCGTGGCTTTTCGTGGTCTTTCGACAGACTCCCCCCCCTCCCCTTTAGTGACCACGTGGTTTTTGGATGGCCCCTAAGCTAGGTACAGATCGGGAATGTACTTGTAGGCCTCGCTACGCCCCCTATGGGACGAAAGCAATGGGAGAATCGAGTGTCTGCTCAATAGCCACCGGAACAGAGAGGTCCAGGTAGAGTGGGGTTGGGGACCACCTCCTACAGTTAAAGTTGAAAACAGGACTATACCCGTGACCCATTAAACACATTCCCCGTCAAGCTCTACATACGTCTCTCCGGAATCACCAAGAAGGGGCTTTAGAGAGGCGCTAGTGTACATTGCACCTTTAAAGTTAGCTGCGGACCGCCTGCAACGTATCTGAGATCGCTTGGTACCCCCCTGAGACCTCCTTCAAAAGTCCCTGAGATCTCCAGCATCCTCTGAAACTCCCCTGGAACCATCTGAGACACCCTGAAACCCCTCTGAAACACCAGCGGACCCCCTTGAAGACCTCTGAAAATCCTCTGAAATGGTACACCCCCCCCCCCCTCCTGAAGCACATTGAGATCCCCTTGAAACGCCCTTGAGTTCTCCTGGTACCCCTCTGTAGCCTTCTTCTACCACCGAGCCCATAGTTACCTACATTATGTTTTCTTGTGCACAATATTGGTTCTGAATAGCTCTTCCTTTTTTTTATCCTCTTTTAACCAGCTTAAACATAGGATTTAGTGTTTATCCCTCTCTTCTTGGCGTAACGTGCCAACTGGGACAAAGCCTGCTTTTCAGTGTTCAATGAGCACTTCCATAGCTATTAACTGATTGCTTCCTCTACCTTTACACCTGTGGCTGTAGGGGCCCTATATTATTATAGGGACTATATGAACCCTAATGAATTGTTTTTGAAGAAAAAAAAACTAACCTTGTTTGACTGTCTTGTTCATGAAAGGTGTCCACCTACGCCAAAAACAGCAAGTTCTACATTATT